>NC_059508.1:37528269-37540769 GCF_914767665.1 Harmonia axyridis
TTATATATCTAATATAATATACATCGAGACGGTAAGAATTCTTTTAATCGAAGATATACATATACTTCTCATCAATATCCAAAAGCTTATCGAAAAATAAATTACTCAACTTTTACGTGAAGAATCGTTCACCCAAACCTTATCCCCTATATATGTCAGGAGAACCCAAGGTTCCCCTCCAGACACGATTTAGCAAACTTTTCCCGATCGATCCGACCCACCGAGGCCGTCTCGACCGTCCGCTGCGCCTACTAGGGCCGATTTCTTCGGACTCCGATCAGAAAATATACCGATGCATGTCGTTAACACCTAGTCCGCCTCGTCCGATCTATCTAAACAGTCTCGACGCACCCAACACTCTTTCAAAGTCGGATTACTCGGACTCAATCTGAAAATGGACCGATGCATGACGTCAACACTTAGCCCGCCTCGTCTGATCTATCTAAGCCATCTCGACCCACCCAACACGCCTTCCAAGTCGGATCACTCGGACTTCGATCTGAAAATCTCCGGACTCATTTTTATGAATATCCCCAGTCAGTAAGAACGTTATTTCGCCAATATATACCAACAATAAACCATATTCCAATAGCTGAACCAAAAATATAATTCCCGATCCAAACGTTCTGCATCGCCCAACGCGACCACCTTCCCTATATATGTCAGGAGAGCACAGGGTTCCCCTCCAGACAACACTTACGCTCTATCCCCGACTCTCGGTCGATCGATAGGCCAGGTCAGCGGTGTCTGTTTCGGCCGAAGCTCGGACTTTGGTCAAAATGTTCCGATACAAAATTTGAACCAAGATAGATACAGATATGATTCCTTCTTAAATATACGTTGATTATCGAACAGAATATGGTAAATATTTTGCGATGACCGAGGATTTCATGAATTTTTTTTTTTTTTCGAAAAAATTTTCTATTATCGGAATTTCCTCAAATTTCATTTGGTTGCCTCCTAATGCTTATTAAAAATGATAACCAACAATCAGAATCATTATTTATCATTTATTTCAATTTTTATAATGAAAAACGTTCACGTCCTTTCGCGCCTCTCGATCGTCGTTTACGTGATGCATCGGTCAGCCCTAGTTTACGTGGTGCATCGGTAAGATCGAGTTCACGTTCTGCATCGGTCTGCCCGAGTTTACGTGGTGCATCGGTAAGATCGAGATTACGTGGTGCATCGGTAAGATCGAGTTCACGTTCTGCATCGGTCTGCCTGAGTTTACGTGGTGCATCGGTATGATCGAGTTTACGTTCTGCATCGGTGTGATCTAGTTTACGTTGTGCATCGGTAAGATCGAGATTACGTGAAGCATCGGTATGATCGAGTTTACGTTCTGCATCGGTCTGGACTCTGAGATATATTTTCGACGTGAAAATGTTCCGATACAACTTTTGAACCAGGATAGTTAGAGAGATGATTTTTTCTGGGATGTACGTTGATTGGGGAATGGATTGTGGAAAATAACTTGCCATGACCGAGGTGTTCTCGAATTTTTTTTTTTTTTCGAAAAATATTTTCTGATTTTGGATTTCACTCAAATTTGATTTCGTTGCCTTCTAATGTGTTCTAAAAGAGTAAATCAGTAATCAGAATCGAAAAATATTTTTCGGATTTTTTTTTTTTTGAAAAAAAATTTTCTGATTTTGGAATTTCCTCAAATTTGATTTGGTTGCCTTCTAATGTGTTTTTAAAGCGTAAATCAGTAATCAGAATCAATATTCATTGTCGACTTTAATTTTTATAAGGAAAAATGTTCACGTCCTTAAACGCCTCCCCATCATCAGCCCGAGTCCAAGTCGATGTCAGTCCCGAGCGGACGGTGTCAGATACTACCTATCGCCCCGGTCTGGACTTGGCGAGGTATTTCGACGTGAAATGTTCCGATACAACTTTTGAACCAGGATAGTTAGAGAGATGATTTCTTCTATGTTGTACGTTGATTGTGGAATGGATTGTGGGAAATAACTTGCCATGACCCAGGTGTTCTTGAATTTTTTTTTTTTTCGAAAAAAATTTTCTGATCTTGAAATTTCCTCAAATCTGATTGCGTTGCCTTCTAATGTGTACTAAAAGAGTAAATCAGTAATCAGAATCAATATTCATTGTCGACTTTAATTTTTATAAGGAAAAATGTTCACGTCCTTAAACGCCTCTCCATCGTTACCCCGACTCCAAGACGATGTTAGACCGGAGCGGACGGTGTCAAATGCGACCGATCTCCCCGGTCTGGACTTAGCGAGATATTCCGACGTGAAATGTTCCGATACAAAAATTTAACTGTGATAGTTAGAGAGATGGTTCCTTTTGTGATGTACGTTGATTGTGTAATAGAATATGGAAATAAACTTGAGATGACCGAGGTCTTCTGGGATTTTTTTTTTTTTTCGAAAAATATTTTTCGATTTCGGAAATCCCTCAAATTTCATTGAGATATGTCCTAATGTGTTCTTAAAACTTAAATCAACAATCAGAATTAATATCCAAAAGTTATTTCATTTTTTATAAGGAAAAACGTTCACGTCCTTTCCGCTCCCAAAAAGTGAGATATCATAGAAAATATCGCTATATTTGTTGTTTACGGCCATACCACGCTGAAATTGCCAGTTCTCGTCAGAACACTGAGCTGAGAGGTTATACCCAAAATCGCTCCGTAGAGATAGTTGTGGAATTTGTGAACGTTAAAACTGACCTGTGAAAGTGACCGTTGTGTTAGACCAGACGGCGCCAAGCCGCATTCCAGAGCCAAGAATAGACTGAGTGAGTGACGAAATTTTACCTGCTCGGGTCCGAAAGGCCCTGAAACGGCCGAGTTTCGCGTGAAACCGACCGCTTTTGAATTCCTTTTTGAAAGGAATTTCAAAAATTTTATCAGAACTTTATTAAAATGATGGACGACCAGGAAATGAAACTCCCTTCAGATTCATCTGATAATGAAACTGACCCCCCGAGAGTCGCCAAAAAGAGAAGTCGAGTTGGAGATGTGGAAAACCCAAACTTCACGCATCCAACAACATCTATCAGGAAAAGGAAGGACAAAAAGACAATCCCTGTAGAAATCAAAAATAAATTTAACTACCTCAATCCAAATGAGGTAGAAGTCAATGCAGCAGTCAATGAAATTAGAAAAAATCAACGGAAACCCCCGCCAATAGTGGTCAACGGCGTTTTCAAAAAACACAATAAAACGGTGGCCGACATAACGAAAGTTATAAATGGCAAATTTTATATTAAATACAGTGCCATGAACTCCACCGTCTACACCGAGACGGTAGAAGACAGAAAGAAACTAGAAAAATATTTTGATGAAAACGACGTGAAATACCACACTTACACCCCAAGGGAAGAAAAAACCCATGCTTTTACGCTGAGGGGACTGGATTCTGATCCAGACCTGGAAGAGATTAAAACTGAACTCCAGGAACTAGGAATTCCGGTTGTGGAAATCCACAAACTAAAAGCAACGAAATCACCGGCGTACATGGTCGTCACCGGAAATACGATAACGCTCCGGAAAATACAGAAGGAAGTCCGCGTTATTAATTATACAGCCGTTCGGTGGAACAAGTACTACACAAAAAGGGAAGTAATCCAATGTCACAACTGCCAGATGTGGGGACATGCCACGGCCAACTGCCATAGGACCCCAAACTGCCTCAAGTGCGCGGAAAATCACGCGACTCGCGAGTGCCCAAAATCAATTAATACGCCGGCAAAGTGCGCGAACTGTTTCGGGAGTCACCCCGCAAACAGTACCGAGTGCGCGATTTACGTGAACATCTGCAACCGCAGGGCGAGGAACGCCAAAACCGCCGCCCCTGCCGCCCCCAAAGTTTACCGCGAAGCTCCAATCCCGGCCGTGAATGTCTGGGAAGAAAGGAGAAAGGCCCAAGAGGCCAAACAAAAACCGGTAAGTGGCATGGCCAACCCCCAAACCACCCCCAAAACCCCAACTTCCCCCCCAACAAACAAAACTCATGACACAAATAACACAAATAACTTCCAAAACGCGTTTTACGAGCTGAAAAGCGAGTTCAACAGACTTAATCAATACGTGGACATACGACAACTACTGACAGACGTCAAAAGACTCAACCAGCAGCTGCAAAATGCAAGCCCCGCCGAAAGAAAGTACGTCATACTGGAATTCTTCCTCAATTTAAATGACTAAGTCATTAAAAATCGCGACTTGGAACGCGAATGGAGTCTCCCAAAAATTCCTGGAGATCTCCAATTTTCTAAATTACAACCAAATAGACATACTGACTATCAACGAGACAAAACTGAAAAACAACCACAAATTTTTCATTAAAGGATACCAGACATATAGGCAAGACAGACAAGACAACTCTGGATTCGGTGGAATCGCTATACTAGTAAAGAATATTATCGCATCCACCATTTTGCCTACCATCAACTGCACAATAGAGAACGCTAGCGTCCAGATTGATGGCAACTTAATCATAACGGCGGTGTATAATAGCCCCAGTCGCAAATTCAGTACCAACTGCCTAAGATTCCTATTTTCTAGGAAAAATAAAGTAATAGTTCTAGGCGATCTAAATGCTAAACACGAAGAATGGAACTGCAACTGCAGAAACACCAATGGAAATCGTCTATTCAGTTTCCTTGAAGCTAATGATGACGTAATTTTGAACATCCCTAACGGACACACTCATTTTCCAGACAATGGAAAAGCTCCGAGTACTATCGATTTAATACTCACTAAGAATATTAACTTGAATAGTATCCCGGACGCGAGTTGTCAGTTAGGGTCCGATCATAATCCAGTGATCTTCTCGGTCAATTATAGCAGCGAAAGAAACCCAACAAAATTAGTGTACGACTATTCGAACGCTGATTGGGCAAAATTTCGTACAATATTAGATAGTAAAATAACTATCAACAATAAAATCGAAACTGCTTCCGACATCGAACGGGAAATTGAAAAGTTTACGAAGGCCCTCAAGTACGCCCGCGATAAAACAATTTCCAAAAAACCGAGAGCTGAAGTAGCAGAAAAACTACCAGCCCATATTATCGACTTGATCAAGTTCAGGAATAAAATCAGAAAAAGGTGGCAATCCCACCAAAGACAAGTCGATAAAACACTCTTAAACTCATACACCCGCGAAATCCGAAACCACATAAAAATTTTCCAGAACGAAAGATGGGAACAGAAAATCTCCAGGCTAAATTCTAATAACAAAGATCTCTGGAAAACAGTCAAATCCAGTATTCAAAAATTCTCCCAAGTTCCCATCTTGGTCCAAAATTCCGCGAATTACATCACCGATAAAGAAAAAGCGGACGTACTTGCGGAAAACTTCGAAACCGCTCACCACATATCCCAGACCGATAGTCCAGAACAAGCAGACATACGGAAAAGAGTGGAAGACTTTATAAATTCGAACCGCTTCGTAAAGCCCGAAAATCATCTATTAACAAATCCATCGGAAATACGGGACGAAATTAAAAAGCTTCCACTAAACAAAGCGCCAGGAAAGGACGAAGTGGACAATAGACTGATCCGGAACCTATCCAGAAAGGCCATAGTTCAACTGAACTACATCATAAACGCTGTATTCAAATTTCAACACTGGCCTAGCTGTTGGAAAACAGCAGTAGTAACCCCTATCCCCAAAGCCGGGAAAGTCACAACTTCTCCCGGCAACTACCGTCCGATCAGTCTACTGTCTAACCTCAGCAAGCTGACCGAGAAAATCCTGTTAGGAAAAATAAAACAAGTTATGAAAAACAATAAAATTCGCGATGACCATCAATTTGGCTTCAAGGAAAAACACAGCTCGACACAGCAAATCTGCCGAATCGTAGTTGACGTAATAAATAGTTTCAATAATAAAAACCACACGGTCATGCTCCTCCTCGACATCGAAAAGGCGTTCGACAAAGTTTGGATAGAGGGGCTGACCTACAAATTAATAAAACTTAAATTCCCGAAATTCCTCATAAAGACCATTTACTCATATCTCAATAACAGAAAATTCATAGTACGCGTAGGGAATGAAACATCCGCGCCCAAAAATATAAAAGCAGGAATTGTGCAGGGATCAGTCCTTGGACCTAGATTATTCAATATCTACGTCCAGGATATCCCGAAACATAACAAAACAAAAATCGCCCTCTTCGCGGATGACACGGCCATATATGCCCACTCATCCAGCGCTGAAGACGCCAATCGCGAGCTGAAAAACCATCTCGAAGTACTTATCAATTACTTCGACAGATGGAAAATAAAACTGAATGAGACCAAAGCAGAGCAGATCGTGTTTAGCAGAAGACGGAATGAAAAAGTAATCTTAGACAAATTAAAAATCAATAATACGGAAATTGTTCCAAAAAGCTCCGTTAAGTACCTGGGCATTGAATTGGACGAAAGGCTAAATTTCCACCGCCATATCAAAGCACAAATCCATAAAGGATACGCCATCAAAAAGATACTGCATCCTCTATTGTGCAGTAAAAGTATGCTGAATGAAAAAAACAAATTGCTCATTTACAAAACATACATCCGGCCAGTAGTCACATACGCTGCGCCGGCATTTTGTCACCTTAGGCCCTTTCCAATAAGGCCCATTCAAAACCTTCAAAACAAAATCCTAAGATTGGCCTTGAGCAAGCCGTATTACACTAGGATATCCAAACTACATGAACTCGCGGATATTCCAACCATCCGCGAGTACCTAAACAAAGTATCTAGCGATTTCTACGAATTCCAGTGTAAATCCAACGCACTGACAAGACAAATTACGAAAACGCGACTCCACGCATCCCCTCACCCCCTCCCGTACCAATTCCTTCCCATATTCCTTAAACCTCCCTAAAAACCCACCCCAAACACCCAAAAAACCCCTATGAAAACCGCCATCTTCCAAGACCGGCCATGTCACATACCGACATTTTGAAAAATATGTCTTGACGACGAATCACAACGAAAGGTAGCGGCAGCCAATGCGAATGGCGTATCCATCGCCCTGTTATCGTAACAACCAATCGGTCCTACGGGTACTAGACCCAACAGCGACACGAACGGTGCTACGAGAAATGGGGACTGGCCACGACTAGCAAATGGCGGCCGTTAGCTGAATTGAGAATCGCCGTTTAGCATAACGGGAACCCCTTCCCAGACATGTATATAAAATTGTATATAAAAAATTTGTAAATGTCAAAACTGTACATAACTGTATATATATCCCCAACCCACCCCCCATCCCTCCCCAAATTACTTATATCAGGTTTTTTATTCCTAAATTTTTCCTGAAAATCCCCTATTATAATAAAATAAATAAATATATGATATCAAACAAAAATTCCCAAACACCCTGAAATTACTTAAAAATTTTTTATTATATGTATATGAAATGTAACTGATAATACCAGAATTATCTGGTAGGAACTGTATATAAACCCTTATTGTTGATTAACATGGCCTATATAGGCACATATCTGTAACTATCACAAAGACAAATAAAGCCCATTTGAAATTGAAATTGAAATTGAACACTGAAGCCAAGCAGCGTCGGGCGCGGTTAGTACTTGGATGGGTGACCGCTTGGGAACACCGCGTGCTGTAAGCTTTTTTTTTACGTTCTGCATCGGTCTGCCGAGATAACGTGGTGCATCGGTATGATCGAGTTTACGTTCTGCATCGGTAAGATCGAGATTACGTGATGCATCGGTAAGATTGAGATTACGTGGTGCATCGGTAAGATCGAGTTTACGTGGTGCATCGGTAAGATCCAATTCACGTTCTGCATCGGTAAGATCCAGTTCACGTGGTGCATCGGTAAGATCGAGATTACGTGGTGCATCGGTAAGATCGAGTTTACGTGGTGCATCGGTAAGATCCAATTCACGTTCTGCATCGGTAAGATCCAGTTCACGTGGTGCATCGGTAAGATTGAGATTACGTGGTGCATCGGTAAGATCGAGTTTACGTGGTGCATCGGTAAGATCCAATTCACGTTCTGCATCGGTAAGATCCAGTTCACGTGGTGCATCGGTAAGATTGAGATTACGTGGTGCATCGGTAAGATCGAGTTTACGTGGTGCATCGGTAAGATCCAATTCACGTTCTGCATCGGTAAGATCCAGTTCACGTGGTGCATCGGTAAGATCGAGATTACGTGGTGCATCGGTAAGATCGAGTTTACGTGGTGCATCGGTAAGATCCAATTCACGTTCTGCATCGGTAAGATCCAGTTCACGTGGTGCATCGGTAAGATTGAGATTACGTGGTGCATCGGTAAGATCCAGTTCACGTGGTGCATCGGTAAGATGGAGATTACGTGGTGCATCGGTAAGATCGAGATTACGTGGTGCATCGGTAAGATCTACTTTACGTTCTGCATCGGTCTGCCCTTGTTTACGTGGTGCATCGGTAAGATCGAGATTACGTGAAGCATCGGTATGATCGAGTTTACGTTCTGCATCGGTCTGCCCGATATTACGTGGTGCATCGGTCTGCCCTAGTTTACGTGGTGCATCGGTTTGGACTTAGAGATATATTTTCGACGTGAAAATGTTCCGATACAACTTTTGAACCAGGATAGTTAGAGAGATGATTTTTTCTGGGATGTACGTGGATCGGGGAATGGATTGTGGGAAATAACTTGCCATGACCGAGGTGTCCTCGAATTTTTTTTTTTTTCGAAAAAAATTTTCTGATTTTGGAATTTTCTCAAATTTGATTTGGTTGCCTCCTAATGTGTTCTAAAAGAGTAAATCAGTAATCGGAATCGAAAAATATTTTTCGGATTTTTTTTTTTTTCGAAAAAAATTTTCTGATCGTGGAATTTCCTCAAATTCGATTTGGTTGCCTTCTAATGTGTTTTTAAAGCGTAAATCAGTAATCAGAATCAATATTCATTGTCGACTTTAATTTTTATAAGGAAAAATGTTCACGTCCTTAAACGCCTCCCCATCATCAGCCCGAGTCCAAGTCGATGTCAGTCCCGAGCGGACGGTGTCAGATACTACCTATCGCCGAGGTCTGGACTTGGCGAGATATTACGACGTGAAATGTTCCGATACAACTTTTGAACCAGGATAGTTAGAGAGATGATTTCTTCTATGTTGTACGTTGATTGTGGAATGAAATACGGAAAATAACTCGCCATGACCGAGGTGATTACGATTTTTTTTTTTTTTCGAAAAAAATTTTCTGATCGTGGAATTTTCTCAAATTTGATTTGGTTGCCTCCTTATATGTTCTAGTAGCGATAATCAACAATCAGAATCAAAATCCATGGTCGGGTTTGATTTTTATAAGGAAAAATGTTCACGTCCTTTTTTACAACCCCGACTCATTGACGATGTTAGAACCGAGCCGGCGGTGTCAGATACGACCGATCGCCCCGGTCCCGATCGTCATTTACGTTGTGCATCGGTCTGCCCGAGATTACGTGGTGCATCGGTATGATCGAGTTTACGTGGTGCATCGGTAAGATCCAATTCACGTTCTGCATCGGTAAGATCCAATTCACGTTCTGCATCGGTAAGATCCAGTTCACGTGGTGCATCGGTAAGATGGAGATTACGTGGTGCATCGGTAAGATCGAGATTACGTGGTGCATCGGTAAGATCTACTTTACGTTCTGCATCGGTCTGCCCTTGTTTACGTGGTGCATCGGTAAGATCGAGATTACGTGAAGCATCGGTATGATCGAGTTTACGTTCTGCATCGGTCTGCCCGATATTACGTGGTGCATCGGTCTGCCCTAGTTTACGTGGTGCATCGGTTTGGACTTAGAGATATATTTTCGACGTGAAAATGTTCCGATACAACTTTTGAACCAGGATAGTTAGAGAGATGATTTTTTCTGGGATGTACGTGGATCGGGGAATGGATTGTGGGAAATAACTTGCCATGACCGAGGTGTCCTCGAATTTTTTTTTTTTTCGAAAAAAATTTTCTGATTGTGGAATTTTCTCAAATTTGATTTGGTTGCCTCCTAATGTGTTCTAAAAGAGTAAATCAGTAATCGGAATCGAAAAATATTTTTCGGATTTTTTTTTTTTTCGAAAAAAATTTTCTGATCGTGGAATTTCCTCAAATTCGATTTGGTTGCCTTCTAATGTGTTTTTAAAGCGTAAATCAGTAATCAGAATCAATATTCATTGTCGACTTTAATTTTTATAAGGAAAAATGTTCACGTCCTTAAACGCCTCCCCATCATCAGCCCGAGTCCAAGTCGATGTCAGTCCCGAGCGGACGGTGTCAGATACTACCTATCGCCGAGGTCTGGACTTGGCGAGATATTACGACGTGAAATGTTCCGATACAACTTTTGAACCAGGATAGTTAGAGAGATGATTTCTTCTATGTTGTACGTTGATTGTGGAATGAAATACGGAAAATAACTCGCCATGACCGAGGTGATTACGATTTTTTTTTTTTTTCGAAAAAAATTTTCTGATCGTGGAATTTTCTCAAATTTGATTTGGTTGCCTCCTTATATGTTCTAGTAGCGATAATCAACAATCAGAATCAAAATCCATGGTCGGGTTTGATTTTTATAAGGAAAAATGTTCACGTCCTTTTTTACAACCCCGACTCATTGACGATGTTAGAACCGAGCCGGCGGTGTCAGATACGACCGATCGCCCCGGTCCCGATCGTCATTTACGTTGTGCATCGGTCTGCCCGAGATTACGTGGTGCATCGGTATGATCGAGTTTACGTGGTGCATCGGTAAGATCCAATTCACGTTCTGCATCGGTAAGATCCAATTCACGTTCTGCATCGGTAAGATCCAGTTCACGTGGTGCATCGGTAAGATGGAGATTACGTGGTGCATCGGTAAGATCGAGATTACGTGGTGCATCGGTAAGATCTACTTTACGTTCTGCATCGGTCTGCCCTTGTTTACGTGGTGCATCGGTAAGATCGAGATTACGTGAAGCATCGGTATGATCGAGTTTACGTTCTGCATCGGTCTGCCCGATATTACGTGGTGCATCGGTCTGCCCTAGTTTACGTGGTGCATCGGTTTGGACTTAGAGATATATTTTCGACGTGAAAATGTTCCGATACAACTTTTGAACCAGGATAGTTAGAGAGATGATTTTTTCTGGGATGTACGTGGATCGGGGAATGGATTGTGGGAAATAACTTGCCATGACCGAGGTGTCCTCGAATTTTTTTTTTTTTCGAAAAAAATTTTCTGATTGTGGAATTTTCTCAAATTTGATTTGGTTGCCTCCTAATGTGTTCTAAAAGAGTAAATCAGTAATCGGAATCGAAAAATATTTTTCGGATTTTTTTTTTTTTCGAAAAAAATTTTCTGATCGTGGAATTTCCTCAAATTCGATTTGGTTGCCTTCTAATGTGTTTTTAAAGCGTAAATCAGTAATCAGAATCAATATTCATTGTCGACTTTAATTTTTATAAGGAAAAATGTTCACGTCCTTAAACGCCTCCCCATCATCAGCCCGAGTCCAAGTCGATGTCAGTCCCGAGCGGACGGTGTCAGATACTACCTATCGCCGAGGTCTGGACTTGGCGAGATATTACGACGTGAAATGTTCCGATACAACTTTTGAACCAGGATAGTTAGAGAGATGATTTCTTCTATGTTGTACGTTGATTGTGGAATGAAATACGTAAAATAACTCGCCATGACCGAGGTGATTACGATTTTTTTTTTTTTTCGAAAAAAATTTTCTGATCGTGGAATTTTCTCAAATTTGATTTGGTTGCCTCCTTATATGTTCTAGTAGCGATAATCAACAATCAGAATCAAAATCCATGGTCGGGTTTGATTTTTATAAGGAAAAATGTTCACGTCCTTTTTTACAACCCCGACTCATTGACGATGTTAGAACCGAGCCGGCGGTGTCAGATACGACCGATCGCCCCGGTCCCGATCGTCATTTACGTTGTGCATCGGTCTGCCCGAGATTACGTGGTGCATCGGTATGATCGAGTTTACGTGGTGCATCGGTAAGATCCAATTCACGTTCTGCATCGGTAAGATCCAATTCACGTTCTGCATCGGTAAGATCCAGTTCACGTGGTGCATCGGTAAGATGGAGATTACGTGGTGCATCGGTAAGATCGAGATTACGTGGTGCATCGGTAAGATCTACTTTACGTTCTGCATCGGTCTGCCCTTGTTTACGTGGTGCATCGGTAAGATCGAGATTACGTGAAGCATCGGTATGATCGAGTTTACGTTCTGCATCGGTCTGCCCGATATTACGTGGTGCATCGGTCTGCCCTAGTTTACGTGGTGCATCGGTTTGGACTTAGAGATATATTTTCGACGTGAAAATGTTCCGATACAACTTTTGAACCAGGATAGTTAGAGAGATGATTTTTTCTGGGATGTACGTGGATCGGGGAATGGATTGTGGGAAATAACTTGCCATGACCGAGGTGTCCTCGAATTTTTTTTTTTTTCGAAAAAAATTTTCTGATTGTGGAATTTTCTCAAATTTGATTTGGTTGCCTCCTAATGTGTTCTAAA
>NC_059508.1:37553053-37560553 GCF_914767665.1 Harmonia axyridis
TGAACGACCCTAGGGCGCGATTTAAAGCCATACCGATGCATGACGTGAACGACTTTTCGGCTCGATTTAAGATACCGATGCATGACGTGAACGACTTTACGGCGCGATTTAAGATACCGATGCATGACGTGAACGACTTTACGGCGCGATTTAAGATACCGATGCATGACGTGAACGACTTTACGGCGCGATTTAAAGCTATACCGATGCATGACGTAAACAAGATCACACCGATGCAGCACGTTAACATTAAAGCCCGCCTAATCCGATCGATGGAGGCCGTCTCGAGTGTCCAACTTGCTCACAAGAGCCGAGAAACAAACCGATGCATCACGTAGACAAGATCGTACCGAATGTTAACACAATCCAGAAGGAAATAATCTTAGATGAATATCGATTCTGATTATTGATTTTTCTTTCGCGATATTGATAGAAGACATCTGAATGAATTTCGAATTAATTCCAAAATCAAAAAAATATTTTCAATAAATTTTTTTTCTAGAGTACCTCGGTCTTTTCTATTTTTTTCCAAGTTTCGTACGTCAATCAACATACATCCCAGAAAAAATCATCTCTCTAACTATCCTGGTTCAAAAGTTGTATCGGAACATTTCACGTCGAAAAAGAACATAGGCGAAAAAGGACGTGAACATTATTCCTTATAAAAACCAAACCCGACCATGGATTTTGATTCTGATTGTTGATTATCGCTATTAGAAACACATTAGGGAGGCAACCAAATCAAATTTGAGAAAATTCCACGATCAGAAAATTTTTTTCGAAAAAAAAAAAAAAATTCGAGGACACCTCGGTCATGGCAAGTTATTTTCCACAATCCATTCCCCAATCGACGTACATCACAGAAAAAATCATCTCTCTAACTATCCTGGTTCAAAAGTTGTATCGGAACATTTTCACGTCGAAAATATATCTCTAAGTCCAGACCGATGCACCACGTAATCTCGGGCAGACCGATGCACAACGTAAATGACGATCGGGACCGGGGCGATCGGTCGTATCTGACACCGCCGGCTCGGTTCTAACATCGTCAATGAGTCGGGGTTGAAAAAAAGGACGTGAACATTTTTCCTTATAAAAATCAAACCCGATCATGGATTTTGATTCTGATTGGTGATTATCGCTATTAGAACATATAAGGAGGCAACCAAATCAAATTTGAGAAAATTCCACGATCAGAAAATTTTTTTTCGAAAAAAAAAAAAAAATCGTAATCACCTCGGTCATGGCGAGTTATTTTCCGTATTTCATTCCACAATCAACGTACAACATAGAAGAAATCATCTCTCTAACTATCCTGGTTCAAAAGTTTTATCGGAACATTTCACGTCGTAATATCTCGCCAAGTCCAGACCTCGGCGATAGGTAGTATCTGACACCGTCCGCTCGGGACTGACATCGACTTGGACTCGGGCTGATGATGGGGAGGCGTTTAAGGACGTGAACATTTTTCCTTATAAAAATTAAAGTCGACAATGAATATTGATTCTGATTACTGATTTACGCTTTAAAAACACATTAGAAGGCAACCAAATCGAATTTGAGGAAATTCCACGATCAGAAAATTTTTTTCGAAAAAAAAAAAAAATCCGAAAAATATTTTTCGATTCCTATTACTGATTTACTCTTTTAGAACACATTAGGAGGCAACCAAATCAAATTTGAGAAAATTCCACAATCAGAAAATTTTTTTCGAAAAAAAAAAAAATTCGAGGACACCTCGGTCATGGCAAGTTATTTTCCACAATCCATTCCCCAATCGACGTACATCACAGAAAAAATCATCTCTCTAACTATCCTGGTTCAAAAGTTGTATCGGAACATTTTCACGTCGAAAATATATCTCTAAGTCCAGACCGATGCACAACGTAAACTAGGGCTGAACCGATGCACCACGTAATATCGGGCAGACCGATGCAGAACGTAAACTCGATCATACCGATGCTTCACGTAATCTCGATCTTACCGATGCACCACGTAAACAAGGGCAGACCGATGCAGAACGTAAAGTAGATCTTACCGATGCACCCCGTAATCTCGATCTTACCGATGCACCACGTAATCTCCATCTTACCGATGCACCACGTGAACTGGATCTTACCGATGCAGAACGTGAATTGGATCTTACCGATGCACCACGTAAACTCGATCATACCGATGCACCACGTAATCTCGGGCAGACCGATGCACAACGTGAATGACGATCGGGACCGGGGCGATCGGTCGTATCTGACACCGCCGGCTCGGTTCTAACATCGTCAATGAGTCGGGGTTGAAAAAAAGGACGTGAACATTTTTCCTTATAAAAATCAAACCCGATCATGGATTTTGATTCTGATTGTTGATTATCGCTATTAGAACATATAAGGAGGCAACCAAATCAAATTTGAGAAAATTCCACGATCAGAAAATTTTTTTCGAAAAAAAAAAAAAAATCGTAATCACCTCGGTCATGGCGAGTTATTTTCCGTATTTCATTCCACAATCAACGTACAACATAGAAGAAATCATCTCTCTAACTATCCTGGTTCAAAAGTTGTATCGGAACATTTCACGTCGTAATATCTCGCCAAGTCCAGACCTCGGCGATAGGTAGTATCTGACACCGTCCGCTCGGGACTGACATCGACTTGGACTCGGGCTGATGATGGGGAGGCGTTTAAGGACGTGAACATTTTTCCTTATAAAAATTAAAGTCGACAATGAATATTGATTCTGATTACTGATTTACGCTTTAAAAACACATTAGAAGGCAACCAAATCGAATTTGAGGAAATTCCACGATCAGAAAATTTTTTTCGAAAAAAAAAAAAATCCGAAAAATATTTTTCGATTCCTATTACTGATTTACTCTTTTAGAACACATTAGGAGGCAACCAAATCAAATTTGAGAAAATTCCACAATCAGAAAATTTTTTTCGAAAAAAAAAAAAATTCGAGGACACCTCGGTCATGGCAAGTTATTTTCCACAATCCATTCCCCAATCGACGTACATCACAGAAAAAATCATCTCTCTAACTATCCTGGTTCAAAAGTTGTATCGGAACATTTTCACGTCGAAAATATATCTCTAAGTCCAGACCGATGCACAACGTAAACTAGGGCTGAACCGATGCACCACGTAATATCGGGCAGACCGATGCAGAACGTAAACTCGATCATACCGATGCTTCACGTAATCTCGATCTTACCGATGCACCACGTAAACAAGGGCAGACCGATGCAGAACGTAAAGTAGATCTTACCGATGCACCACGTAATCTCGATCTTACCGATGCACCACGTAATCTCCATCTTACCGATGCACCACGTGAACTGGATCTTACCGATGCAGAACGTGAATTGGATCTTACCGATGCACCACGTAAACTCGATCTTACCGATGCACCACGTAATCTCAATCTTACCGATGCACCACGTGAACTGGATCTTACCGATGCAGAACGTGAATTGGATCTTACCGATGCACCACGTAAACTCGATCTTACCGATGCACCACGTAATCTCAATCTTACCGATGCACCACGTGAACTGGATCTTACCGATGCAGAACGTGAATTGGATCTTACCGATGCACCACGTAAACTCGATCTTACCGATGCACCACGTAATCTCAATCTCACCGATGCACCACGTGAACTGGATCTTACCGATGCAGAACGTGAATTGGATCTTACCGATGCACCACGTAAACTCGATCTTACCGATGCACCACGTAATCTCGATCTTACCGATGCACCACGTAATCTCAATCTTACCGATGCATCACGTAATCTCGATCTTACCGATGCAGAACGTAAACTCGATCATACCGATGCACCACGTTATCTCGGCAGACCGATGCAGAACGTAAAAAAAAAGCTTACAGCACGCGGTGTTCCCAAGCGGTCACCCATCCAAGTACTAACCGCGCCCGACGCTGCTTGGCTTCAGTGTTCTGACGAGAACTGGCAATTTCAGCGTGGTATGGCCGTAAACAACATATATTGCGATATTTTCTATGATATCTCACTTTTTGGGAGCGGAAAGGACGTGAACGTTTTTCCTCATAAAAAATGAAATAACTTTTGGATATTAATTCTGATTGTTGATTTAAGCTTTAAGAACACATTAGGACATATCTCAATGAAATTTGAGGGATTTCCGAAATCGAAAAATATTTTTCGAAAAAAAAAAAAATCCCAGAAGACCTCGGTCATCTCAAGTTTATTTCCATATTCTATTACACAATCAACGTACATCACAAAAGGAACCATCTCTCTAACTATCACAGTTAAATTTTTGGATCGGAACATTTCACGTCGGAATATCTCGCTAAGTCCAGACCGGGGAGATCGGTCGCATCTGACACCGTCCGCTCCGGTCTAACATCGTCTTGGAGTCGGGGGTAACGATGGAGAGGCGTTTAAGGACGTGAACATTTTTCCTTATAAAAATTAAAGTCGACAATGAATATTGATTCTGATTACTGATTTACTCTTTTAGAACACATTAGAAGGCAACGCAATCAGATTTGAGGAAATTTCAAGATCAGAAAATTTTTTTCGAAAAAAAAAAAAATTCAAGAACACCTGGGTCATGGCAAGTTATTTCCCACAATCCATTCCACAATCAACGTACAACATAGAAGAAATCATCTCTCTAACTATCCTGGTTCAAAAGTTGTATCGGAACATTTCACGTCGAAATACCTCGCCAAGTCCAGACCGGGGCGATAGGTAGTATCTGACACCGTCCGCTCGGGACTGACATCGACTTGGACTCGGGCTAATGATGGGGAGGCGTTTAAGGACGTGAACATTTTTCCTTATAAAAATTAAAGTCGACAATGAATATTGATTCTGATTACTGATTTACGCTTTAAAAACACATTAGAAGGCAACCAAATCAAATTTGAGGAAATTCCAAAATCAGAAAATTTTTTTTCAAAAAAAAAAAAATCCGAAAAATATTTTTCGATTCTGATTACTGATTTACTCTTTTAGAACACATTAGAAGGCAACGAAATCAAATTTGAGTAAAATCCAAAATCAGAAAATATTTTTCGAAAAAAAAAAAAAATTCGAGAACACCTCGGTCATGGCAAGTTATTTTCCACAATCCATTCCCCAATCAACGTACATCCCAGAAAAAATCATCTCTCTAACTATCCTGGTTCAAAAGTTGTATCGGAACATTTTCACGTCGAAAATATATCTCTAAGTCCAGACCGATGCAGAACGTAAACTCGATCATACCGATGCTTCACGTAATCTCGATCTTACCGATGCACAACGTAAACTAGATCACACCGATGCAGAACGTAAACTCGATCTCACCGATGCACCACGTGAACTGGATCTTACCGATGCAGAACGTGAATTGGATCTTACCGATGCACCACGTAAACTCGATCTTACCGATGCACCACGTAATCTCGATCTTACCGATGCACCACGTGAACTGGATCTTACCGATGCAGAACGTGAACTCGATCTTACCGATGCACCACGTAAACTAGGGCTGACCGATGCATCACGTAAACGACGATCGAGAGGCGCGAAAGGACGTGAACGTTTTTCATTATAAAAATTGAAATAAATGATAAATAATGATTCTGATTGTTGATTATCGTTTTTAATATGCATTAGTAGGCAACCAAATGAAATTTGAGGAAATTCCGATAACAGAAAATTTTTTCGAAAAAAAAAAAAATTCATGAAATCCTCGGTCATCGCAAAATATTTACCATATTCTGTTCGATAATCAACGTATATTTAAGAAGGAATCATATCTGTATCTATCTTGGTTCAAATTTTGTATCGGAACATTTTGACCAAAGTCCGAGCTTCGGCCGAAACAGACACCGCTGACCTGGCCTATCGATCGACCGAGAGTCGGGGATAGAGCGTAAGTGTTGTCTGGAGGGGAACCCTGTGCTCTCCTGACATATATAGGGAAGGTGGTCGCGTTGGGCGATGCAGAACGTTTGGATCGGGAATTATATTTTTGGTTCAGCTATTGGAATATGGTTTATTGTTGGTATATATTGGCGAAATAACGTTCTTACTGACTGGGGATATTCATAAAAATGAGTCCGGAGATTTTCAGATCGAAGTCCGAGTGATCCGACTTGGAAGGCGTGTTGGGTGGGTCGAGATGGCTTAGATCGATCAGACGAGGCGGGCTAAGTGTTGACGTCATGCATCGGTCCATTTTCAGATTGAGTCCGAGTAATCCGACTTTGAAAGAGTGTTGGGTGCGTCGAGACTGTTTAGATAGATCGGACGAGGCGGACTAGGTGTTAACGACATGCATCGGTATATTTTCTGATCGGAGTCCGAAGAAATCGGCCCTAGTAGGCGCAGCGGACGGTCGAGACGGCCTCGGTGGGTCGGATCGATCGGGAAAAGTTTGCTAAATCGTGTCTGGAGGGGAACCTTGGGTTCTCCTGACATATATAGGGGATAAGGTTTGGGTGAACGATTCTTCACGTAAAAGTTGAGTAATTTATTTTTCGATAAGCTTTTGGATATTGATGAGAAGTATATGTATATCTTCGATTAAAAGAATTCTTACCGTCTCGATGTATATTATATTAGATATATAAGAAATAGTTAACGTGATGCATCGGCCGATTTCCGGATCGGAGTTCGAGAGATGCGACTTTCGATGCGCGATGGGTGGATCGAGACGGCCTAGATCGATCGGACGAGGCGGACTAGGTGTTAACGACATGCATCGGCGGATTTTCTGATCGGAGTCCGAAGAAATCAGCTCTAGTAGGCGCGGCGAACGGTCGAAACGGCCTCGATCGATCGGACGAGGCGGACTAGGTGTTAACGACATGCATCGGCGGATTTTCTGATCGGAGTCCGAAGAAATCAGCTCTAGTAGGCGCGGCGAACGGTCGAAACGGCCTCGGTGGGTCGGATCGATCGGGAAAAGTTTGCTAAATCGTGTCTGGAGGGGAATCCGGGGTTCTCCTGACATATATAGAAGGGGTGGAGAATGGGTCCTGTCCTAGACTGTTTGGAGTTCTTTTTAGGATGATATTCAGTTGGTAAGTGGTAGACCCGAATCCGACCTCGGCGTTTGGGTACTGGCAAGGTGTGTTGGTTTCGGCTTTCGCATCTTGGGTCGCTTTCGTCAACCTCATGCAGCGAGGTCGCGGTCCGCTTCGTCTCTTTGTAGTCGAATGGCCTTTAAGCGACCAACCTTAAAATCGTGATCCTCTGCCCGTTGCGGGTTATGTTCACAAAAAATTTGCAACCACTCAATTCGTTCCGAGCGACAAATATTGTTGAATCTCGAATCACCGTGTCGTTATATTCACATGTATAGCGAAGGGTCGAGATGGAATGTGTATAAGAAATTAGTTGATAGCCGGGGGTTCGTATTATATATGGACGCCTTGGCGAGGGATTGTTTCTAGAAACTTTCTCATTTTTGATCGGTGTTTTGTCCGAGATGATGATGATGTATATATAGCTTGAGTCTCA
>NC_059508.1:37563053-37565553 GCF_914767665.1 Harmonia axyridis
TACGAGATGAGGAGCCGGCCGCCTATGTCGGCGTTTGTGGTTGGGCGAAGTTCCTTGACGGAACGAGGAGCCGGCTGCTTATGCTGACGTTCGTGGTTGGGCGAAGTCTTGTGATATCCTCGAAACGAGGAGCCGGCCGCACGTGTGTGCAGCCTTCGTTGTAGGTCCATGTTTAGAGATGCTCACGAAATGAGGAGCCGGCCGCTTATGTCGGCGTTTGTGGTTGGGCGAAGTTCCTTGATGGAACGAGGAGCCGGCTGCTTATGCTGACGTTCGTAGTTGGGCGAAGTCTCGTGATGTGCTCGGAATAAGGATTCGAAGCGCTTGGATTGCCGCGTTCGTGGCTGGGCGAAGTTTCGTGTTTGGCACGGAACGAGGAGCCGGCTGCAGGTTTTAAAGATTCTCGCCCGAAATCGATCAGTCGTTACCGTTGTCTACGGACTTCGGTAGGACGATCTATTCCAGGGACGAAGACGTCGACGTTGTGCGACGCCCGTTACATTAGCGTTTTTATGCTCTTTCGGGATTGTCTGCGACGTTTGTCTCCGTCCGAATTTTTTACGATAATTGTCACTAGATTAGTACGCAAACTAGTTGAACCGAAGATTTTGCGCCGATCGACTGACGTATTGACCCTTCAGTGGGTCGTCTCAGTCATTGGAATGTCATTCTCGAGGAGGTTCGCAGTTGGCGTCTCGTATTTCGAGGGAAAGTCCATTGCGACTAGTACCGAGAAATCGAACATAAAAGATTACCCTGAACGGTGGATCACTTGGCTCGTGGGTCGATGAAGAACGCAGCTAATTGCGCGTCAACATGCGAACTGCAGGACACATGAACATCGACATTTCGAACGCACATTGCGGTCCTCGGACACTGTCCTCGGACCACTCCTGACTGAGGGTCGGTTCCATTACAAAGACTGCCCGGCCAGACGTTATGGCTTGACGAAGTGACGACGTAAAGGTCGTCTAACGTTGATCCTGTACCGAAGGTCATTTGGGCGAGTTGGACGGTTTGCCGCGTGACGATCAACGTTCTGTCGTTTCGACGCCTCGTGTGTTGGAATGATGAGGAGTTGTTTTCGTAACGCGCCGTCTTGAATTGCGAAAGCATATATTGTGGTGTCGTGGTATTGCTCGATCTGCGCCCATGACTGTAGACATGCGATCGTCGTGTCCGAGAAATCTGAACGACGTCCGATCGCTTTAATGTGCCAGTTGTCGCGCGTTGCGGATGAGCTTTCATGAGCGCACCCCCGAAACACCGAAGCACTTTGCTTGGATTCGCATGATCCGCCATACGGAGCAGGAGATAATAGACGCCTTTGAGTAGGCTAACTCCCTCGCGTAAGGTACGTGATTTTATGAGCCGCCAAAGGTTAGTTTCGGAACGTTTCGATGATTTGAACATACGACCTCAGGACAGGTGAGACTACCCGCTGAATTTAAGCATATTATTAAGCGGAGGAAAAGAAACTAACTAGGATTCCCTTAGTAGCGGCGAGCGAACAGGGATTAGCCCAGCACTGAATCCCGCGATCGTAACCGGTCGCCGGGAGATGTGGTGTTTGGAAGGATCCATTATCTGGCGAGTTCGCGGCGCGTTCAAGTCCATCTTGAATGGGGCCATCGCCCATAGAGGGTGCCAGGCCCGTAGCGACCGCTGCGGCTTGCTAGAGGATCTCTTCTTAGAGTCGGGTTGCTTGAGAGTGCAGCCCTAAGTGGGTGGTAAACTCCATCTAAGGCTAAATATAACCACGAGACCGATAGCGAACAAGTACCGTGAGGGAAAGTTGAAAAGAACTTTGAAGAGAGAGTTCAAGAGTACGTGAAACCGTTCAGGGGTAAACCTGAGAAACCCGAAAGGTCGAATGGGGAGATTCATTCGCGCCTGTTGTTGGGATTTACTGACTGTGGAAACGGCGACGTTCGCGTTGGCTGTTCCCTTCGGTTCATCTCCGGCTTCGGACGCGTGCACTTCTCCCCTAGTAGGTCGTCGCGATCCGTTGGGTGCTGTTCTACGGTCTCGAGTGTAGCCCGTGAGCTCGGATTTTCCGATGTTTACGGACACTGGGTTTCCGAACAGCTCGCTCGACGGTTTACTGATGGCGGGAGGCCGCGACTTAGTTCGCGTCCGGCCCGTGGCAAGTATGTGAATTGTGATGGCGATCGGACCTAGTGCCGATTCCGTCCGTTTGCGACTGTTCGCCGCGGTGTTCTTGGACAGACCTCTTGAAACGCCGATCAGCGACGCTATTGCTTTGGGTACTTTCAGGACCCGTCTTGAAACACGGACCAAGGAGTCTAGCGTGTGCGCGAGTCATTGGGAATCACTAAACCTAAAGGCGCAATGAAAGTAACGGTTCACTTTATGTGAACTAAGGGAAGATGGTCGGTCTCCATGACTGACCCGCATTCCCGGGGCGCCTCATTCTCATTGCGAGAGGAGGCGCACCAAGAGCGTACACGCTGGGACCCGAAAGATGGTGAACTATGCC
>NC_059508.1:37570553-37573053 GCF_914767665.1 Harmonia axyridis
CGACGATCGTAACTTGTTGGATACAAATGTATCCGATGTATGTACGTCGTCCCTCTCTGATCTACGGTACGTGGACCGACCCAAGATGCACACGATAATTTTAGCTGACTTCATGCCGAAAAGTCGTTCACGTCATGCATCGGTATGGCTTTAAATCGCGCCCTAAAGTCGTTCACGTCATGCATCGGTATCTTAAATCGAGCCGAAAAGTCGGCTCACGTCATGCATCGGCGTCTTTTTTTTGTGCCACCGATGCATGACGTGAACGACCCTAGGGCGCGATTTAAAGCCATACCGATGCATGACGTGAACGACTTTTCGGCTCGATTTAAGATACCGATGCATGACGTGAACGACTTTACGGCGCGATTTAAGATACCGATGCATGACGTGAACGACTTTACGGCGCGATTTAAGATACCGATGCATGACGTGAACGACTTTACGGCGCGATTTAAAGCTATACCGATGCATGACGTAAACAAGATCACACCGATGCAGCACGTTAACATTAAAGCCCGCCTAATCCGATCGATGGAGGCCGTCTCGAGTGTCCAACTTGCTCACAAGAGCCGAGAAACAAACCGATGCATCACGTAGACAAGATCGTACCGAATGTTAACACAATCCAGAAGGAAATAATCTTAGATGAATATCGATTCTGATTATTGATTTTTCTTCCGCGATATTGATAGAAGACATCTGAATGAATTTCGAATTAATTCCGAAATCAAAAAAATATTTTCAATAAATTTTTTTTTCTAGAGTACCTCGGTCTTTTCTATTTTTTTCCAAGTTTCGTACGTCAATCAACATACATCCCAGAAAAAATCATCTCTCTAACTATCCTGGTTCAAAAGTTGTATCGGAACATTTCACGTCGAAAAAGAACATAGGCGAAAAAGGACGTGAACATTATTCCTTATAAAAACCAAACCCGACCATGGATTTTGATTCTGATTGTTGATTATCGCTATTAGAACACATTAGGAGGCAACCAAATCAAATTTGAGAAAATTCCACGATCAGAAAATTTTTTTCGAAAAAAAAAAAAAAATTCGAGAACACCTCGGTCATGGCAAGTTATTTCCCACAATCCATTCCCCAATCAACGTACATCCCAGAAAAAATCATCTCTCTAACTATCCTGGTTCAAAAGTTGTATCGGAACATTTTCACGTCGAAAATATATCTCTAAGTCCAGACCGATGCACCACGTAATCTCGGGCAGACCGATGCACAACGTAAATGACGATCGGGACCGGGGCGATCGGTCGTATCTGACACCGCCGGCTCGGTTCTAACATCGTCAATGAGTCGGGGTTGAAAAAAAGGACGTGAACATTATTCCTTATAAAAACCAAACCCGACCATGGATTTTGATTCTGATTGTTGATTATCGCTATTAGAACACATTAGGAGGCAACCAAATCAAATTTGAGAAAATTCCACGATCAGAAAATTTTTTTCGAAAAAAAAAAAAAAATTCGAGGACACCTCGGTCATGGCAAGTTATTTTCCACAATCCATTCCCCAATCGACGTACATCACAGAAAAAATCATCTCTCTAACTATCCTGGTTCAAAAGTTGTATCGGAACATTTTCACGTCGAAAATATATCTCTAAGTCCAGACCGATGCACCACGTAATCTCGGGCAGACCGATGCACAACGTAAATGACGATCGGGACCGGGGCGATCGGTCGTATCTGACACCGCCGGCTCGGTTCTAACATCGTCAATGAGTCGGGGTTGAAAAAAAGGACGTGAACATTTTTCCTTATAAAAATCAAACCCGATCATGGATTTTGATTCTGATTGTTGATTATCGCTATTAGAACATATAAGGAGGCAACCAAATCAAATTTGAGAAAATTCCACGATCAGAAAATTTTTTTCGAAAAAAAAAAAAAATCGTAATCACCTCGGTCATGGCGAGTTATTTTCCGTATTTCATTCCACAATCAACGTACAACATAGAAGAAATCATCTCTCTAACTATCCTGGTTCAAAAGTTGTATCGGAACATTTTCACGTCGAAAATATATCTCTAAGTCCAGACCGATGCAGAACGTAAACTCGATCATACCGATGCTTCACGTAATCTCGATCTTACCGATGCACAACGTAAACTAGATCACACCGATGCAGAACGTAAACTCGATCTCACCGATGCACCACGTGAACTGGATCTTACCGATGCAGAACGTGAATTGGATCTTACCGATGCACCACGTAAACTCGATCTTACCGATGCACCACGTAATCTCGATCTTACCGATGCACCACGTGAACTGGATCTTACCGATGCAGAACGTGAACTCGATCTTACCGATGCACCACGTAAACTAGGGCTGACCGATGCATCACGTAAACGACGATCGAGAGGCGCGAAAGGACGTGAACGTTTTTCATTATAAAAATTGAAATAAATGATAAATAATGATTCTGATTGTTGATTATCGTTTTTAATATGCATTAGTAGGCAACCAAATGAAAT
>NC_059508.1:37584620-37589620 GCF_914767665.1 Harmonia axyridis
TGATGATGGGGAGGCGTTTAAGGACGTGAACATTTTTCCTTATAAAAATTAAAGTCGACAATGAATATTGATTCTGATTACTGATTTACGCTTTAAAAACACATTAGAAGGCAACCAAATCGAATTTGAGGAAATTCCACGATCAGAAAATTTTTTTCGAAAAAAAAAAAAATCCGAAAAATATTTTTCGATTCCGATTACTGATTTACTCTTTTAGAACACATTAGGAGGCAACCAAATCAAATTTGAGAAAATTCCACAATCAGAAAATTTTTTTCGAAAAAAAAAAAAATTCGAGGACACCTCGGTCATGGCAAGTTATTTCCCACAATCCATTCCCCGATCCACGTACATCCCAGAAAAAATCATCTCTCTAACTATCCTGGTTCAAAAGTTGTATCGGAACATTTTCACGTCGAAAATATATCTCTAAGTCCAAACCGATGCACCACGTAAACTAGGGCAGACCGATGCACCACGTAATATCGGGCAGACCGATGCAGAACGTAAACTCGATCATACCGATGCTTCACGTAATCTCGATCTTACCGATGCACCACGTAAACAAGGGCAGACCGATGCAGAACGTAAAGTAGATCTTACCGATGCACCACGTAATCTCGATCTTACCGATGCACCACGTAATCTCCATCTTACCGATGCACCACGTGAACTGGATCTTACCGATGCACCACGTAATCTCAATCTTACCGATGCACCACGTGAACTGGATCTTACCGATGCAGAACGTGAATTGGATCTTACCGATGCACCACGTAAACTCGATCTTACCGATGCACCACGTAATCTCGATCTTACCGATGCACCACGTGAACTGGATCTTACCGATGCAGAACGTGAATTGGATCTTACCGATGCACCACGTAAACTCGATCTTACCGATGCACCACGTAATCTCAATCTTACCGATGCACCACGTGAACTGGATCTTACCGATGCAGAACGTGAATTGGATCTTACCGATGCACCACGTAAACTCGATCTTACCGATGCACCACGTAATCTCAATCTTACCGATGCACCACGTGAACTGGATCTTACCGATGCAGAACGTGAATTGGATCTTACCGATGCACCACGTAAACTCGATCTTACCGATGCACCACGTAATCTCGATCTTACCGATGCACCACGTGAACTGGATCTTACCGATGCAGAACGTGAATTGGATCTTACCGATGCACCACGTAAACTCGATCTTACCGATGCACCACGTAATCTCAATCTTACCGATGCATCACGTAATCTCGATCTTACCGATGCAGAACGTAAACTCGATCATACCGATGCACACGTTATCTCGGCAGACCGATGCAGAACGTAAAAAAAAAGCTTACAGCACGCGGTGTCCAAGCGGTCACCCATCCAAGTACTAACCGCGCCCGACGCTGCTTGGCTTCAGTGTTCTGACGAGAACTGGCAATTTCAGCGTGGTATGGCCGTAAACAACAAATATAGCGATATTTTCTATGATATCTCACTTTTTGGGAGCGGAAAGGACGTGAACGTTTTTCCTTATAAAAAATGAAATAACTTTTGGATATTAATTCTGATTGTTGATTTAAGTTTTAAGAACACATTAGGACATATCTCAATGAAATTTGAGGGATTTCCGAAATCGAAAAATATTTTTCGAAAAAAAAAAAAAAATCCCAGAAGACCTCGGTCATCTCAAGTTTATTTCCATATTCTATTACACAATCAACGTACATCACAAAAGGAACCATCTCTCTAACTATCACAGTTAAATTTTTGTATCGGAACATTTCACGTCGGAATATCTCGCTAAGTCCAGACCGGGGAGATCGGTCGCATTTGACACCGTCCGCTCCGGTCTAACATCGTCTTGGAGTCGGGGTAACGATGGAGAGGCGTTTAAGGACGTGAACATTTTTCCTTATAAAAATTAAAGTCGACAATGAATATTGATTCTGATTACTGATTTACTCTTTTAGTACACATTAGAAGGCAACGCAATCAGATTTGAGGAAATTTCAAGATCAGAAAATTTTTTTCGAAAAAAAAAAAAATTCAAGAACACCTGGGTCATGGCAAGTTATTTCCCACAATCCATTCCACAATCAACGTACAACATAGAAGAAATCATCTCTCTAACTATCCTGGTTCAAAAGTTGTATCGGAACATTTCACGTCGAAATACCTCGCCAAGTCCAGACCGGGGCGATAGGTAGTATCTGACACCGTCCGCTCGGGACTGACATCGACTTGGACTCGGGCTAATGATGGGGAGGCGTTTAAGGACGTGAACATTTTTCCTTATAAAAATTAAAGTCGACAATGAATATTGATTCTGATTACTGATTTACGCTTTAAAAACACATTAGAAGGCAACCAAATCAAATTTGAGGAAATTCCAAAATCAGAAAATTTTTTTTCAAAAAAAAAAAAATCCGAAAAATATTTTTCGATTCTGATTACTGATTTACTCTTTTAGAACACATTAGAAGGCAACGAAATCAAATTTGAGTGAAATCCAAAATCAGAAAATATTTTTCGAAAAAAAAAAAAAATTCGAGAACACCTCGGTCATGGCAAGTTATTTTCCACAATCCATTCCCCAATCAACGTACATCCCAGAAAAAATCATCTCTCTAACTATCCTGGTTCAAAAGTTGTATCGGAACATTTTCACGTCGAAAATATATCTCAGAGTCCAGACCGATGCAGAACGTAAACTCGATCATACCGATGCTTCACGTAATCTCGATCTTACCGATGCACAACGTAAACTAGATCACACCGATGCAGAACGTAAACTCGATCATACCGATGCACCACGTAAACTCAGGCAGACCGATGCAGAACGTGAACTCGATCTTACCGATGCACCACGTAATCTCGATCTTACCGATGCACCACGTAAACTCGGGCAGACCGATGCAGAACGTGAACTCGATCTTACCGATGCACCACGTAAACTAGGGCTGACCGATGCATCACGTAAACGACGATCGAGAGGCGCGAAAGGACGTGAACGTTTTTCATTATAAAAATTGAAATAAATGATAAATAATGATTCTGATTGTTGGTTATCATTTTTAATAAGCATTAGGAGGCAACCAAATGAAATTTGAGGAAATTCCGATAATAGAAAATTTTTTCGAAAAAAAAAAAAAATTCATGAAATCCTCGGTCATCGCAAAATATTTACCATATTCTGTTCGATAATCAACGTATATTTAAGAAGGAATCATATCTGTATCTATCTTGGTTCAAATTTTGTATCGGAACATTTTGACCAAAGTCCGAGCTTCGGCCGAAACAGACACCGCTGACCTGGCCTATCGATCGACCGAGAGTCGGGGATAGAGCGTAAGTGTTGTCTGGAGGGGAACCCTGTGCTCTCCTGACATATATAGGGAAGGTGGTCGCGTTGGGCGATGCAGAACGTTTGGATCGGGAATTATATTTTTGGTTCAGCTATTGGAATATGGTTTATTGTTGGTATATATTGGCGAAATAACGTTCTTACTGACTGGGGATATTCATAAAAATGAGTCCGGAGATTTTCAGATCGAAGTCCGAGTGATCCGACTTGGAAGGCGTGTTGGGTGGGTCGAGATGGCTTAGATAGATCAGACGAGGCGGGCTAAGTGTTGACGTCATGCATCGGTCCATTTTCAGATTGAGTCCGAGTAATCCGACTTTGAAAGAGTGTTGGGTGCGTCGAGACTGTTTAGATAGATCGGACGAGGCGGACTAGGTGTTAACGACATGCATCGGTATATTTTCTGATCGGAGTCCGAAGAAATCGGCCCTAGTAGGCGCAGCGGACGGTCGAGACGGCCTCGGTGGGTCGGATCGATCGGGAAAAGTTTGCTAAATCGTGTCTGGAGGGGAACCTTGGGTTCTCCTGACATATATAGGGGATAAGGTTTGGGTGAACGATTCTTCACGTAAAAGTTGAGTAATTTATTTTTCGATAAGCTTTTGGATATTGATGAGAAGTATATGTATATCTTCGATTAAAAGAATTCTTACCGTCTCCATGTATATTATATTAGATATATAAGAAATAGTTAACGTGATGCATCGGCCGATTTCCGGATCGGAGTTCGAGAGATGCGACTTTCGATGCGCGATGGGTGGTTCGAGACGGCCTAGATCGATCGGACGAGGCGGACTAGGTGTTAACGACATGCATCGGCGGATTTTCTGATCGGAGTCCGAAGAAATCAGCTCTAGTAGGCGCGGCGAACGGTCGAAACGGCCTCGATCGATCGGACGAGGCGGACTAGGTGTTAACGACATGCATCGGCGGATTTTCTGATCGGAGTCCGAAGAAATCAGCTCTAGTAGGCGCGGCGAACGGTCGAAACGGCCTCGGTGGGTCGGATCGATCGGGAAAAGTTTGCTAAATCGTGTCTGGAGGGGAATCCGGGGTTCTCCTGACATATATAGAAGGGGTGGAGAATGGGTCCTGTCCTAGACTGTTTGGAGTTCTTTTTAGGATGATATTCAGTTGGTAAGTGGTAGACCCGAATCCGACCTCGGCGTTTGGGTACTGGCAAGGTGTGTTGGTTTCGGCTTTCGCATCTTGGGTCGCTTTCGTCAACCTCATGCAGCGAGGTCGCGGTCCGCTTCGTCTCTTTGTAGTCGAATGGCCTTTAAGCGACCAACCTTAAAATCGTGATCCTCTGCCCGTTGCGGGTTATGTTCACAAAAAATTTGCAACCACTCAATTCGTTCCGAGCGACAAATATTGTTGAATCTCGAATCACCGTGTCGTTATATTCACATGTATAGCGAAGGGTCGAGATGGAATGTGTATAAGAAATTAGTTGATAGCCGGGGGTTCGTATTATATATGGACGCCTTGGCGAGGGATTGTTTCTAGAAACTTTCTCATTTTTGATCGGTGTTTTGTCCGAGATGATGATGATGTATATATAGCTTGAGTCTCATGCTGACTGGGGGCTGTTACGTCGTTTCGTCGAGGACTTGCACTTACTGATGTG
>NC_059508.1:37592120-37594620 GCF_914767665.1 Harmonia axyridis
TTGACGGAACGAGGAGCCGGCTGCTTATGCTGACGTTCGTGGTTGGGCGAAGTCTTGTGATATCCTCGAAACGAGGAGCCGGCCGCACGTGTGTGCAGCCTTCGTTGTAGGTCCATGTTTAGAGATGCTCACGAAATGAGGAGCCGGCCGCTTATGTCGGCGTTTGTGGTTGGGCGAAGTTCCTTGATGGAACGAGGAGCCGGCTGCTTATGCTGACGTTCGTAGTTGGGCGAAGTCTCGTGATGTGCTCGGAATAAGGATTCGAAGCGCTTGGATTGCCGCGTTCGTGGCTGGGCGAAGTTTCGTGTTTGGCACGGAACGAGGAGCCGGCTGCAGGTTTTAAAGATTCTCGCCCGAAATCGATCAGTCGTTACCGTTGTCTACGGACTTCGGTAGGACGATCTATTCCAGGGACGAAGACGTCGACGTTGTGCGACGCCCGTTACATTAGCGTTTTTATGCTCTTTCGGGATTGTCTGCGACGTTTGTCTCCGTCCGAATTTTTTACGATAATTGTCACTAGATTAGTACGCAAACTAGTTGAACCGAAGATTTTGCGCCGATCGACTGACGTATTGACCCTTCAGTGGGTCGTCTCAGTCATTGGAATGTCATTCTCGAGGAGGTTCGCAGTTGGCGTCTCGTATTTCGAGGGAAAGTCCATTGCGACTAGTACCGAGAAATCGAACATAAAAGATTACCCTGAACGGTGGATCACTTGGCTCGTGGGTCGATGAAGAACGCAGCTAATTGCGCGTCAACATGCGAACTGCAGGACACATGAACATCGACATTTCGAACGCACATTGCGGTCCTCGGACACTGTCCTCGGACCACTCCTGACTGAGGGTCGGTTCCATTACAAAGACTGCCCGGCCAGACGTTATGGCTTGACGAAGTGACGACGTAAAGGTCGTCTAACGTTGATCCTGTACCGAAGGTCATTTGGGCGAGTTGGACGGTTTGCCGCGTGACGATCAACGTTCTGTCGTTTCGACGCCTCGTGTGTTGGAATGATGAGGAGTTGTTTTCGTAACGCGCCGTCTTGAATTGCGAAAGCATATATTGTGGTGTCGTGGTATTGCTCGATCTGCGCCCATGACTGTAGACATGCGATCGTCGTGTCCGAGAAATCTGAACGACGTCCGATCGCTTTAATGTGCCAGTTGTCGCGCGTTGCGGATGAGCTTTCATGAGCGCACCCCCGAAACACCGAAGCACTTTGCTTGGATTCGCATGATCCGCCATACGGAGCAGGAGATAATAGACGCCTTTGAGTAGGCTAACTCCCTCGCGTAAGGTACGTGATTTTATGAGCCGCCAAAGGTTAGTTTCGGAACGTTTCGATGATTTGAACATACGACCTCAGGACAGGTGAGACTACCCGCTGAATTTAAGCATATTATTAAGCGGAGGAAAAGAAACTAACTAGGATTCCCTTAGTAGCGGCGAGCGAACAGGGATTAGCCCAGCACTGAATCCCGCGATCGTAACCGGTCGCCGGGAGATGTGGTGTTTGGAAGGATCCATTATCTGGCGAGTTCGCGGCGCGTTCAAGTCCATCTTGAATGGGGCCATCGCCCATAGAGGGTGCCAGGCCCGTAGCGACCGCTGCGGCTTGCTAGAGGATCTCTTCTTAGAGTCGGGTTGCTTGAGAGTGCAGCCCTAAGTGGGTGGTAAACTCCATCTAAGGCTAAATATAACCACGAGACCGATAGCGAACAAGTACCGTGAGGGAAAGTTGAAAAGAACTTTGAAGAGAGAGTTCAAGAGTACGTGAAACCGTTCAGGGGTAAACCTGAGAAACCCGAAAGGTCGAATGGGGAGATTCATTCGCGCCTGTTGTTGGGATTTACTGACTGTGGAAACGGCGACGTTCGCGTTGGCTGTTCCCTTCGGTTCATCTCCGGCTTCGGACGCGTGCACTTCTCCCCTAGTAGGTCGTCGCGATCCGTTGGGTGCTGTTCTACGGTCTCGAGTGTAGCCCGTGAGCTCGGATTTTCCGATGTTTACGGACACTGGGTTTCCGAACAGCTCGCTCGACGGTTTACTGATGGCGGGAGGCCGCGACTTAGTTCGCGTCCGGCCCGTGGCAAGTATGTGAATTGTGATGGCGATCGGACCTAGTGCCGATTCCGTCCGTTTGCGACTGTTCGCCGCGGTGTTCTTGGACAGACCTCTTGAAACGCCGATCAGCGACGCTATTGCTTTGGGTACTTTCAGGACCCGTCTTGAAACACGGACCAAGGAGTCTAGCGTGTGCGCGAGTCATTGGGAATCACTAAACCTAAAGGCGCAATGAAAGTAACGGTTCACTTTATGTGAACTAAGGGAAGATGGTCGGTCTCCATGACTGACCCGCATTCCCGGGGCGCCTCATTCTCATTGCGAGAGGAGGCGCACCAAGAGCGTACACGCTGGGACCCGAAAGATGGTGAACTATGCCTGGTCAGGACGAAGTCAGGGGAAACCCTGATGGAGGTCCGTAGCGATTCTGACG
>NC_059508.1:37599620-37609620 GCF_914767665.1 Harmonia axyridis
AAAAAAATTCGAGAACACCTCGGTCATGGCAAGTTATTTCCCACAATCCATTCCCCAATCAACGTACATCCCAGAAAAAATCATCTCTCTAACTATCCTAGTTCAAAAGTTGTATCGGAACATTTTCACGTCGAAAATATATCTCTAAGTCCAGACCGATGCACCACGTAATCTCGGGCAGACCGATGCACAACGTAAATGACGATCGGGACCGGGGCGATCGGTCGTATCTGACACCGCCGGCTCGGTTCTAACATCGTCAATGAGTCGGGGTTGTAAAAAAGGACGTGAACATTTTTCCTTATAAAAATCAAACCCGACCATGGATTTTGATTCTGATTGTTGATTATCGCTACTAGAACATATAAGGAGGCAACCAAATCAAATTTGAGAAAATTCCACGATCAGAAAATTTTTTTCGAAAAAAAAAAAAAATCGTAATCACCTCGGTCATGGCGAGTTATTTTCCGTATTTCATTCCACAATCAACGTACAACATAGAAGAAATCATCTCTCTAACTATCCTGGTTCAAAAGTTGTATCGGAACATTTCACGTCGTAATATCTCGCCAAGTCCAGACCTCGGCGATAGGTAGTATCTGACACCGTCCGCTCGGGACTGACATCGACTTGGACTCGGGCTGATGATGGGGAGGCGTTTAAGGACGTGAACATTTTTCCTTATAAAAATTAAAGTCGACAATGAATATTGATTCTGATTACTGATTTACGCTTTAAAAACACATTAGAAGGCAACCAAATCGAATTTGAGGAAATTCCACGATCAGAAAATTTTTTTCGAAAAAAAAAAAAATCCGAAAAATATTTTTCGATTCCGATTACTGATTTACTCTTTTAGAACACATTAGGAGGCAACCAAATCAAATTTGAGAAAATTCCACAATCAGAAAATTTTTTTCGAAAAAAAAAAAAATTCGAGGACACCTCGGTCATGGCAAGTTATTTCCCACAATCCATTCCCCGATCCACGTACATCCCAGAAAAAATCATCTCTCTAACTATCCTGGTTCAAAAGTTGTATCGGAACATTTTCACGTCGAAAATATATCTCTAAGTCCAAACCGATGCACCACGTAAACTAGGGCAGACCGATGCACCACGTAATATCGGGCAGACCGATGCAGAACGTAAACTCGATCATACCGATGCTTCACGTAATCTCGATCTTACCGATGCACCACGTAAACAAGGGCAGACCGATGCAGAACGTAAAGTAGATCTTACCGATGCACCACGTAATCTCGATCTTACCGATGCACCACGTAATCTCCATCTTACCGATGCACCACGTGAACTGGATCTTACCGATGCACCACGTAATCTCAATCTTACCGATGCACCACGTGAACTGGATCTTACCGATGCAGAACGTGAATTGGATCTTACCGATGCACCACGTAAACTCGATCTTACCGATGCACCACGTAATCTCGATCTTACCGATGCACCACGTGAACTGGATCTTACCGATGCAGAACGTGAATTGGATCTTACCGATGCACCACGTAAACTCGATCTTACCGATGCACCACGTAATCTCAATCTTACCGATGCACCACGTGAACTGGATCTTACCGATGCAGAACGTGAATTGGATCTTACCGATGCACCACGTAAACTCGATCTTACCGATGCACCACGTAATCTCAATCTTACCGATGCACCACGTGAACTGGATCTTACCGATGCAGAACGTGAATTGGATCTTACCGATGCACCACGTAAACTCGATCTTACCGATGCACCACGTAATCTCGATCTTACCGATGCACCACGTGAACTGGATCTTACCGATGCAGAACGTGAATTGGATCTTACCGATGCACCACGTAAACTCGATCTTACCGATGCACCACGTAATCTCAATCTTACCGATGCATCACGTAATCTCGATCTTACCGATGCAGAACGTAAACTCGATCATACCGATGCACCACGTTATCTCGGCAGACCGATGCAGAACGTAAAAAAAAAGCTTACAGCACGCGGTGTTCCCAAGCGGTCACCCATCCAAGTACTAACCGCGCCCGACGCTGCTTGGCTTCAGTGTTCAATTTCAATTTCAATTTCAAATGGGCTTTATTTGTCTTTGTGATAGTTACAGATATGTGCCTATATAGGCCATGTTAATCAACAATAATGGTTTATATACAGTTCCTACCAGATAATTCTGGTATTATCAGTTACATTTCATATACATATAATAAAAAATTTTTAAGTAATTTCAGGGTGTTTGGGAATTTTTGTTTGATATCGTATATTTATTTATTTTATTATAATAGGGGATTTTCAGGAAAAATTTAGGAATAAAAAACCTGATATAAATAATTTGGGGAGGGATGGGGGGTGGGTTGGGGATATATATATACAGTTATGTACAGTTTTAGCATTTATAAATTTTTATATACAATTTTATATACATGTCTGGGAAGGGGTTCCCGTTATGCTAAACGGCGATTCTCAATTCAGCTAACGGCCGCCATTTGCTAGTCGTGGCCAGTCCCCATTTCTCGTAGCACCGTTCGTGTCGCTGTTGGGTCTAGTACCCGTAGGACCGATTGGTTGTTACGATAACAGGGCGATGGATACGCCATTCGCATTGGCTGCCGCTACCTTTCGTTGTGATTCGTCGTCAAGACATATTTTTCAAAATGTCGGTATGTGACATGGCCGGTCTTGGAAGATGGCGGTTTTCATAGGGGTTTTTGGGTGTTTGGGGTGGGTTTTTAGGGAGGTTTAAGGAATATGGGAAGGAATTGGTACGGGAGGGGGTGAGGGGATGCGTGGAGTCGCGTTTTCGTAATTTGTCTTGTCAGTGCGTTGGATTTACACTGGAATTCGTAGAAATCGCTAGATACTTTGTTTAGGTACTCGCGGATGGTTGGAATATCCGCGAGTTCATGTAGTTTGGATATCCTAGTGTAATACGGCTTGCTCAAGGCCAATCTTAGGATTTTGTTTTGAAGGTTTTGAATGGGCCTTATTGGAAAGGGCCTAAGGTGACAAAATGCCGGCGCAGCGTATGTGACTACTGGCCGGATGTATGTTTTGTAAATGAGCAATTTGTTTTTTTCATTCAGCATACTTTTACTGCACAATAGAGGATGCAGTATCTTTTTGATGGCGTATCCTTTATGGATTTGTGCTTTGATATGGCGGTGGAAATTTAGCCTTTCGTCCAATTCAATGCCCAGGTACTTAACGGAGCTTTTTGGAGCAATTTCCGTATTATTGATTTTTAATTTGTCTAAGATTACTTTTTCATTCCGTCTTCTGCTAAACACGATCTGCTCTGCTTTGGTCTCATTCAGTTTTATTTTCCATCTGTCGAAGTAATTGATAAGTACTTCGAGATGGTTTTTCAGCTCGCGATTGGCGTCTTCAGCGCTGGATGAGTGGGCATATATGGCCGTGTCATCCGCGAAGAGGGCGATTTTTGTTTTGTTATGTTTCGGGATATCCTGGACGTAGATATTGAATAATCTAGGTCCAAGGACTGATCCCTGCACAATTCCTGCTTTTATATTTTTGGGCGCGGATGTTTCATTCCCTACGCGTACTATGAATTTTCTGTTATTGAGATATGAGTAAATGGTCTTTATGAGGAATTTCGGGAATTTAAGTTTTATTAATTTGTAGGTCAGCCCCTCTATCCAAACTTTGTCGAACGCCTTTTCGATGTCGAGGAGGAGCATGACCGTGTGGTTTTTATTATTGAAACTATTTATTACGTCAACTACGATTCGGCAGATTTGCTGTGTCGAGCTGTGTTTTTCCTTGAAGCCAAATTGATGGTCATCGCGAATTTTATTGTTTTTCATAACTTGTTTTATTTTTCCTAACAGGATTTTCTCGGTCAGCTTGCTGAGGTTAGACAGTAGACTGATCGGACGGTAGTTGCCGGGAGAAGTTGTGACTTTCCCGGCTTTGGGGATAGGGGTTACTACTGCTGTTTTCCAACAGCTAGGCCAGTGTTGAAATTTGAATACAGCGTTTATGATGTAGTTCAGTTGAACTATGGCCTTTCTGGATAGGTTCCGGATCAGTCTATTGTCCACTTCGTCCTTTCCTGGAGCTTTGTTTAGTGGAAGCTTTTTAATTTCGTCCCGTATTTCCGATGGATTTGTTAATAGATGATTTTCGGGCTTTACGAAGCGGTTCGAATTTATAAAGTCTTCCACTCTTTTCCGTATGTCTGCTTGTTCTGGACTATCGGTCTGGGATATGTGGTGAGCGGTTTCGAAGTTTTCCGCAAGTACGTCCGCTTTTTCTTTATCGGTGATGTAATTCGCGGAATTTTGGACCAAGATGGGAACTTGGGAGAATTTTTGAATACTGGATTTGACTGTTTTCCAGAGATCTTTGTTATTAGAATTTAGCCTGGAGATTTTCTGTTCCCATCTTTCGTTCTGGAAAATTTTTATGTGGTTTCGGATTTCGCGGGTGTATGAGTTTAAGAGTGTTTTATCGACTTGTCTTTGGTGGGATTGCCACCTTTTTCTGATTTTATTCCTGAACTTGATCAAGTCGATAATATGGGCTGGTAGTTTTTCTGCTACTTCAGCTCTCGGTTTTTTGGAAATTGTTTTATCGCGGGCGTACTTGAGGGCCTTCGTAAACTTTTCAATTTCCCGTTCGATGTCGGAAGCAGTTTCGATTTTATTGTTGATAGTTATTTTACTATCTAATATTGTACGAAATTTTGCCCAATCAGCGTTCGAATAGTCGTACACTAATTTTGTTGGGTTTCTTTCGCTGCTGTAATTGACCGAGAAGATCACTGGATTATGATCGGACCCTAACTGACAACTCGCGTCCGGGATACTATTCAAGTTAATATTCTTAGTGAGTATTAAATCGATAGTACTCGGAGCTTTTCCATTGTCTGGAAAATGAGTGTGTCCGTTAGGGATGTTCAAAATTACGTCATCATTAGCTTCAAGGAAACTGAATAGACGATTTCCGTTGGTGTTTCTGCAGTTGCAGTTCCATTCTTCGTGTTTAGCATTTAGATCGCCTAGAACTATTACTTTATTTTTCCTAGAAAATAGGAATCTTAGGCAGTTGGTACTGAATTTGCGACTGGGGCTATTATACACCGCCGTTATGATTAAGTTGCCATCAATCTGGACGCTAGCGTTCTCTATTGTGCAGTTGATGGTAGGCAAAATGGTGGATGCGATAATGTTCTTAACTAGTATAGCGATTCCACCGAATCCAGAGTTGTCTTGTCTGTCTTGCCTATATGTCTGGTATCCTTTAATGAAAAATTTGTGGTTGTTTTTCAGTTTTGTCTCGTTGATAGTCAGTATGTCTATTTGGTTGTAATTTAGAAAATTGGAGATCTCCAGGAATTTTTGGGAGACTCCATTCGCGTTCCAAGTCGCGATTTTTAATGACTTAGTCATTTAAATTGAGGAAGAATTCCAGTATGACGTACTTTCTTTCGGCGGGGCTTGCATTTTGCAGCTGCTGGTTGAGTCTTTTGACGTCTGTCAGTAGTTGTCGTATGTCCACGTATTGATTAAGTCTGTTGAACTCGCTTTTCAGCTCGTAAAACGCGTTTTGGAAGTTATTTGTGTTGTTTGTGTCATGAGTTTTGTTTGTTGGGGGGGAAGTTGGGGTTTTGGGGGTGGTTTGGGGGTTGGCCATGCCACTTACCGGTTTTTGTTTGGCCTCTTGGGCCTTTCTCCTTTCTTCCCAGACATTCACGGCCGGGATTGGAGCTTCGCGGTAAACTTTGGGGGCGGCAGGGGCGGCGGTTTTGGCGTTCCTCGCCCTGCGGTTGCAGATGTTCACGTAAATCGCGCACTCGGTACTGTTTGCGGGGTGACTCCCGAAACAGTTCGCGCACTTTGCCGGCGTATTCATTGTTTTTGGGCACTCGCGAGTCGCGTGATTTTCCGCGCACTTGAGGCAGTTTGGGGTCCTATGGCAGTTGGCCGTGGCATGTCCCCACATCTGGCAGTTGTGACATTGGATTACTTCCCTTTTTGTGTAGTACTTGTTCCACCGAACGGCTGTATAATTAATAACGCGGACTTCCTTCTGTATTTTCCGGAGCGTTATCGTATTTCCGGTGACGACCATGTACGCCGGTGATTTCGTTGCTTTTAGTTTGTGGATTTCCACAACCGGAATTCCTAGTTCCTGGAGTTCAGTTTTAATCTCTTCCAGGTCTGGATCAGAATCCAGTCCCCTCAGCGTAAATGCATGGGTTTTTTCTTCCCTTGGGGTGTAGGTGTGGTATTTCACGTCGTTTTCATCAAAATATTTTTCTAGTTTCTTTCTGTCTTCTACCGTCTCGGTGTAGACGGTGGAGTTCATGGCACTGTATTTAATATAAAATTTGCCATTTATAACTTTCGTTATGTCGGCCACCGTTTTGTTATGTTTTTTGAAAACGCCGTTGACCACTATTGGCGGGGGTTTCCGTTGATTTTTTCTAATTTCAACGGTTGCTGCATTGACTTCTACCTCATTTGGATTGAGGTAGTTAAATTTATTTTTGATTTCTACAGGGATTGTCTTTTTGTCCTTCCTTTTCCTGATAGATGTTGTTGGATGCGTGAAGTTTGGGTTTTCCACATCTCCAACTCGACTTCTCTTTTTGGCGACTCTCGGGGGGTCAGTTTCATTATCAGATGAATCTGAAGGGAGTTTCATTTCCTGGTCGTCCATCATTTTAATAAAGTTCTGATAAAATTTTTGAAATTCCTTTCAAAAAGGAATTCAAAAGCGGTCGGTTTCACGCGAAACTCGGCCGTTTCAGGGCCTTTCGGACCCGAGCAGGTAAAATTTCGTCACTCACTCAGTCTATTCTTGGCTCTGGAATGCGGCTTGGCGCCGTCTGGTCTAACACAACGGTCACTTTCACAGGTCAGTTTTAACGTTCACAAATTCCACAACTATCTCTACGGAGCGATTTTGGGTATAACCTCTCAGCACAGTGTTCTGACGAGAACTGGCAATTTCAGCGTGGTATGGCCGTAAACAACAAATATAGCGATATTTTCTATGATATCTCACTTTTTGGGAGCGGAAAGGACGTGAACGTTTTTCCTTATAAAAAATGAAATAACTTTTGGATATTAATTCTGATTGTTGATTTAAGTTTTAAGAACACATTAGGACATATCTCAATGAAATTTGAGGGATTTCCGAAATCGAAAAATATTTTTCGAAAAAAAAAAAAAATCCCAGAAGACCTCGGTCATCTCAAGTTTATTTCCATATTCTATTACACAATCAACGTACATCACAAAAGGAACCATCTCTCTAACTATCACAGTTAAATTTTTGTATCGGAACATTTCACGTCGGAATATCTCGCTAAGTCCAGACCGGGGAGATCGGTCGCATTTGACACCGTCCGCTCCGGTCTAACATCGTCTTGGAGTCGGGGTAACGATGGAGAGGCGTTTAAGGACGTGAACATTTTTCCTTATAAAAATTAAAGTCGACAATGAATATTGATTCTGATTACTGATTTACTCTTTTAGTACACATTAGAAGGCAACGCAATCAGATTTGAGGAAATTTCAAGATCAGAAAATTTTTTTCGAAAAAAAAAAAAATTCAAGAACACCTGGGTCATGGCAAGTTATTTCCCACAATCCATTCCACAATCAACGTACAACATAGAAGAAATCATCTCTCTAACTATCCTGGTTCAAAAGTTGTATCGGAACATTTCACGTCGAAATACCTCGCCAAGTCCAGACCGGGGCGATAGGTAGTATCTGACACCGTCCGCTCGGGACTGACATCGACTTGGACTCGGGCTAATGATGGGGAGGCGTTTAAGGACGTGAACATTTTTCCTTATAAAAATTAAAGTCGACAATGAATATTGATTCTGATTACTGATTTACGCTTTAAAAACACATTAGAAGGCAACCAAATCAAATTTGAGGAAATTCCAAAATCAGAAAATTTTTTTTCAAAAAAAAAAAAATCCGAAAAATATTTTTCGATTCTGATTACTGATTTACTCTTTTAGAACACATTAGAAGGCAACGAAATCAAATTTGAGTGAAATCCAAAATCAGAAAATATTTTTCGAAAAAAAAAAAAAATTCGAGAACACCTCGGTCATGGCAAGTTATTTTCCACAATCCATTCCCCAATCAACGTACATCCCAGAAAAAATCATCTCTCTAACTATCCTGGTTCAAAAGTTGTATCGGAACATTTTCACGTCGAAAATATATCTCAGAGTCCAGACCGATGCAGAACGTAAACTCGATCATACCGATGCTTCACGTAATCTCGATCTTACCGATGCACAACGTAAACTAGATCACACCGATGCAGAACGTAAACTCGATCATACCGATGCACCACGTAAACTCAGGCAGACCGATGCAGAACGTGAACTCGATCTTACCGATGCACCACGTAATCTCGATCTTACCGATGCACCACGTAAACTCGGGCAGACCGATGCAGAACGTGAACTCGATCTTACCGATGCACCACGTAAACTAGGGCTGACCGATGCATCACGTAAACGACGATCGAGAGGCGCGAAAGGACGTGAACGTTTTTCATTATAAAAATTGAAATAAATGATAAATAATGATTCTGATTGTTGGTTATCATTTTTAATAAGCATTAGGAGGCAACCAAATGAAATTTGAGGAAATTCCGATAATAGAAAATTTTTTCGAAAAAAAAAAAAAATTCATGAAATCCTCGGTCATCGCAAAATATTTACCATATTCTGTTCGATAATCAACGTATATTTAAGAAGGAATCATATCTGTATCTATCTTGGTTCAAATTTTGTATCGGAACATTTTGACCAAAGTCCGAGCTTCGGCCGAAACAGACACCGCTGACCTGGCCTATCGATCGACCGAGAGTCGGGGATAGAGCGTAAGTGTTGTCTGGAGGGGAACCCTGTGCTCTCCTGACATATATAGGGAAGGTGGTCGCGTTGGGCGATGCAGAACGTTTGGATCGGGAATTATATTTTTGGTTCAGCTATTGGAATATGGTTTATTGTTGGTATATATTGGCGAAATAACGTTCTTACTGACTGGGGATATTCATAAAAATGAGTCCGGAGATTTTCAGATCGAAGTCCGAGTGATCCGACTTGGAAGGCGTGTTGGGTGGGTCGAGATGGCTTAGATAGATCAGACGAGGCGGGCTAAGTGTTGACGTCATGCATCGGTCCATTTTCAGATTGAGTCCGAGTAATCCGACTTTGAAAGAGTGTTGGGTGCGTCGAGACTGTTTAGATAGATCGGACGAGGCGGACTAGGTGTTAACGACATGCATCGGTATATTTTCTGATCGGAGTCCGAAGAAATCGGCCCTAGTAGGCGCAGCGGACGGTCGAGACGGCCTCGGTGGGTCGGATCGATCGGGAAAAGTTTGCTAAATCGTGTCTGGAGGGGAACCTTGGGTTCTCCTGACATATATAGGGGATAAGGTTTGGGTGAACGATTCTTCACGTAAAAGTTGAGTAATTTATTTTTCGATAAGCTTTTGGATATTGATGAGAAGTATATGTATATCTTCGATTAAAAGAATTCTTACCGTCTCCATGTATATTATATTAGATATATAAGAAATAGTTAACGTGATGCATCGGCCGATTTCCGGATCGGAGTTCGAGAGATGCGACTTTCGATGCGCGATGGGTGGTTCGAGACGGCCTAGATCGATCGGACGAGGCGGACTAGGTGTTAACGACATGCATCGGCGGATTTTCTGATCGGAGTCCGAAGAAATCAGCTCTAGTAGGCGCGGCGAACGGTCGAAACGGCCTCGATCGATCGGACGAGGCGGACTAGGTGTTAACGACATGCATCGGCGGATTTTCTGATCGGAGTCCGAAGAAATCAGCTCTAGTAGGCGCGGCGAACGGTCGAAACGGCCTCGGTGGGTCGGATCGATCGGGAAAAGTTTGCTAAATCGTGTCTGGAGGGGAATCCGGGGTTCTCCTGACATATATAGAAGGGGTGGA
>NC_059508.1:37612120-37615951 GCF_914767665.1 Harmonia axyridis
AGAGGAAGTAAAAGTCGTAACAAGGTTTCCGTAGGTGAACCTGCGGAAGGATCATTAACAAGATTTGTTTTGTGCGTATTTCATTATACAAACAAAAACATAAATCAAGTTTTAGAAACCGAAACCGTCATCGTCGATCAAGCAGTTGGCTCGAGGTAGCTTCAATCGATCGGATTAGCCTTCCTTAACATTTTGTGGGAGCGGCGCCGTGAGATAATAGTGAGCTATCACGTTGCCCGATCGACGTTAAACATCTGGTCGGCGTCTCCTCTTGGCTTACGTCCGTCGTTTCAGAACGATCGCAGATTATGTGAGCATTTGGTTAGACGATTATGACCGGAACCCTATATGGATGCGATCGTTTAGACCGATTATCCGGGTACCTAGAACGCACGTAGAGTTTTGTGGTTGGGCGAAGTTTCGTGATGTGCACGGAACGAGGAGCCGGCCGCTGGCTTTGCGTTCGTGTGGTTGGGCGAAGTTTCGTGATGTTTACGAGATGAGGAGCCGGCCGCCTATGTCGGCGTTTGTGGTTGGGCGAAGTTCCTTGACGGAACGAGGAGCCGGCTGCTTATGCTGACGTTCGTGGTTGGGCGAAGTCTTGTGATATCCTCGAAACGAGGAGCCGGCCGCACGTGTGTGCAGCCTTCGTTGTAGGTCCATGTTTAGAGATGCTCACGAAATGAGGAGCCGGCCGCTTATGTCGGCGTTTGTGGTTGGGCGAAGTTCCTTGATGGAACGAGGAGCCGGCTGCTTATGCTGACGTTCGTAGTTGGGCGAAGTCTCGTGATGTGCTCGGAATAAGGATTCGAAGCGCTTGGATTGCCGCGTTCGTGGCTGGGCGAAGTTTCGTGTTTGGCACGGAACGAGGAGCCGGCTGCAGGTTTTAAAGATTCTCGCCCGAAATCGATCAGTCGTTACCGTTGTCTACGGACTTCGGTAGGACGATCTATTCCAGGGACGAAGACGTCGACGTTGTGCGACGCCCGTTACATTAGCGTTTTTATGCTCTTTCGGGATTGTCTGCGACGTTTGTCTCCGTCCGAATTTTTTACGATAATTGTCACTAGATTAGTACGCAAACTAGTTGAACCGAAGATTTTGCGCCGATCGACTGACGTATTGACCCTTCAGTGGGTCGTCTCAGTCATTGGAATGTCATTCTCGAGGAGGTTCGCAGTTGGCGTCTCGTATTTCGAGGGAAAGTCCATTGCGACTAGTACCGAGAAATCGAACATAAAAGATTACCCTGAACGGTGGATCACTTGGCTCGTGGGTCGATGAAGAACGCAGCTAATTGCGCGTCAACATGCGAACTGCAGGACACATGAACATCGACATTTCGAACGCACATTGCGGTCCTCGGACACTGTCCTCGGACCACTCCTGACTGAGGGTCGGTTCCATTACAAAGACTGCCCGGCCAGACGTTATGGCTTGACGAAGTGACGACGTAAAGGTCGTCTAACGTTGATCCTGTACCGAAGGTCATTTGGGCGAGTTGGACGGTTTGCCGCGTGACGATCAACGTTCTGTCGTTTCGACGCCTCGTGTGTTGGAATGATGAGGAGTTGTTTTCGTAACGCGCCGTCTTGAATTGCGAAAGCATATATTGTGGTGTCGTGGTATTGCTCGATCTGCGCCCATGACTGTAGACATGCGATCGTCGTGTCCGAGAAATCTGAACGACGTCCGATCGCTTTAATGTGCCAGTTGTCGCGCGTTGCGGATGAGCTTTCATGAGCGCACCCCCGAAACACCGAAGCACTTTGCTTGGATTCGCATGATCCGCCATACGGAGCAGGAGATAATAGACGCCTTTGAGTAGGCTAACTCCCTCGCGTAAGGTACGTGATTTTATGAGCCGCCAAAGGTTAGTTTCGGAACGTTTCGATGATTTGAACATACGACCTCAGGACAGGTGAGACTACCCGCTGAATTTAAGCATATTATTAAGCGGAGGAAAAGAAACTAACTAGGATTCCCTTAGTAGCGGCGAGCGAACAGGGATTAGCCCAGCACTGAATCCCGCGATCGTAACCGGTCGCCGGGAGATGTGGTGTTTGGAAGGATCCATTATCTGGCGAGTTCGCGGCGCGTTCAAGTCCATCTTGAATGGGGCCATCGCCCATAGAGGGTGCCAGGCCCGTAGCGACCGCTGCGGCTTGCTAGAGGATCTCTTCTTAGAGTCGGGTTGCTTGAGAGTGCAGCCCTAAGTGGGTGGTAAACTCCATCTAAGGCTAAATATAACCACGAGACCGATAGCGAACAAGTACCGTGAGGGAAAGTTGAAAAGAACTTTGAAGAGAGAGTTCAAGAGTACGTGAAACCGTTCAGGGGTAAACCTGAGAAACCCGAAAGGTCGAATGGGGAGATTCATTCGCGCCTGTTGTTGGGATTTACTGACTGTGGAAACGGCGACGTTCGCGTTGGCTGTTCCCTTCGGTTCATCTCCGGCTTCGGACGCGTGCACTTCTCCCCTAGTAGGTCGTCGCGATCCGTTGGGTGCTGTTCTACGGTCTCGAGTGTAGCCCGTGAGCTCGGATTTTCCGATGTTTACGGACACTGGGTTTCCGAACAGCTCGCTCGACGGTTTACTGATGGCGGGAGGCCGCGACTTAGTTCGCGTCCGGCCCGTGGCAAGTATGTGAATTGTGATGGCGATCGGACCTAGTGCCGATTCCGTCCGTTTGCGACTGTTCGCCGCGGTGTTCTTGGACAGACCTCTTGAAACGCCGATCAGCGACGCTATTGCTTTGGGTACTTTCAGGACCCGTCTTGAAACACGGACCAAGGAGTCTAGCGTGTGCGCGAGTCATTGGGAATCACTAAACCTAAAGGCGCAATGAAAGTAACGGTTCACTTTATGTGAACTAAGGGAAGATGGTCGGTCTCCATGACTGACCCGCATTCCCGGGGCGCCTCATTCTCATTGCGAGAGGAGGCGCACCAAGAGCGTACACGCTGGGACCCGAAAGATGGTGAACTATGCCTGGTCAGGACGAAGTCAGGGGAAACCCTGATGGAGGTCCGTAGCGATTCTGACGTGCAAATCGATCGTCGGAACTGGGTATAGGGGCGAAAGACTAATCGAACCATCTAGTAGCTGGTTCCCTCCGAAGTTTCCCTCAGGATAGCTGGCGCTCGTTGCATACGAGTCTCATCCGGTAAAGCGAATGATTAGAGGCATTGGGGTCGAAACGACCTCAACCTATTCTCAAACTTTAAATGGGTGAGATCTCCGGCTTGCTTGAATGTGAAGCCGCGAGATTTCGGATCAGAGTGCCAAGTGGGCCATTTTTGGTAAGCAGAACTGGCGCTGTGGGATGAACCAAACGCCGAGTTAAAGCGCCTAAATCGACGCTTATGGGATACCATGAAAGGCGTTGGTAACTTAAGACAGCAGGACGGTGGCCATGGAAGTCGGAATCCGCCAAGGAGTGTGTAACAACTCACCTGCCGAAGTTACTAGCCCTGAAAATGGATGGCGCTGAAGCGTCGTGCTTATACTCGGCCGTCAGTGGCATGTGCGGTCGCCCTTCGGGGCGGTCATGAAGCCCTGATGAGTAGGAGGGTCGCGGAGGTGAGCGCAGAAGGGCTGGCCGTGAGGCCGTCTGGAGCCGCCTTCGGTGCAGATCTTGGTGGTAGTAGCAAATACTCCAGCGAGGCCCTGGAGAGCTGAGGTGGAGAAGGGTTTCGTGTGAACAGCCGTTGCACACGAGTCAGTCGATCCTAAGCCCTAGGCGAAAGCCGATGTTGATGTGGCGTTGTTAATCGTGTTTATAAGTGGTGGCAGAAATGCTATGCATCTTGACGCGTGACGCACGCCCG
>NC_059508.1:37616151-37621151 GCF_914767665.1 Harmonia axyridis
AAAAATGTTCACGTCCTTAAACGCCTCTCCATCGTTACCCCGACTCCAAGACGATGTTAGACCGGAGCGGACGGTGTCAAATGCGACCGATCTCCCCGGTCTGGACTTAGCGAGATATTCCGACGTGAAATGTTCCGATACAAAAATTTAACTGTGATAGTTAGAGGGGATGGTTCCTTTTGTGATGTACGTTGATTGTGTAATAGAATATGGAAATAAACTTGAGATGACCGAGGTCTTCTGGGATTTTTTTTTTTTTTCGAAAAATATTTTTCGATTTCGGAAATCCCTCAAATTTCATTGAGATATGTCCTAATGTGTTCTTAAAACTTAAATCAACAATCAGAATTAATATCCAAAAGTTATTTCATTTTTTATAAGGAAAAAACGTTCACGTCCTTTCCGCTCCCAAAAAGTGAGATATCATAGAAAATATCGCTATATTTGTTGTTTACGGCCATACCACGCTGAAATTGCCAGTTCTCGTCAGAACACTGAAGCCAAGCAGCGTCGGGCGCGGTTAGTACTTGGATGGGTGACCGCTTGGGAACACCGCGTGCTGTAAGCTTTTTTTTTACGTTCTGCATCGGTCTGCCGAGATAACGTGGTGCATCGGTATGATCGAGTTTAACGTTCTGCATCGGTAAGATCGAGATTACGTGATGCATCGGTAAGATTGAGATTACGTGGTGCATCGGTAAGATCGAGTTTACGTGGTGCATCGGTAAGATCCAATTCACGTTCTGCATCGGTAAGATCCAGTTCACGTGGTGCATCGGTAAGATCGAGATTACGTGGTGCATCGGTAAGATCGAGTTTACGTGGTGCATCGGTAAGATCCAATTCACGTTCTGCATCGGTAAGATCCAGTTCACGTGGTGCATCGGTAAGATTGAGATTACGTGGTGCATCGGTAAGATCGAGTTTACGTGGTGCATCGGTAAGATCCAATTCACGTTCTGCATCGGTAAGATCCAGTTCACGTGGTGCATCGGTAAGATTGAGATTACGTGGTGCATCGGTAAGATCGAGTTTACGTGGTGCATCGGTAAGATCCAATTCACGTTCTGCATCGGTAAGATCCAGTTCACGTGGTGCATCGGTAAGATCGAGATTACGTGGTGCATCGGTAAGATCGAGTTTACGTGGTGCATCGGTAAGATCCAATTCACGTTCTGCATCGGTAAGATCCAGTTCACGTGGTGCATCGGTAAGATTGAGATTACGTGGTGCATCGGTAAGATCCAGTTCACGTGGTGCATCGGTAAGATGGAGATTACGTGGTGCATCGGTAAGATCGAGATTACGTGGTGCATCGGTAAGATCTACTTTACGTTCTGCATCGGTCTGCCCTTGTTTACGTGGTGCATCGGTAAGATCGAGATTACGTGAAGCATCGGTATGATCGAGTTTACGTTCTGCATCGGTCTGCCCGATATTACGTGGTGCATCGGTCTGCCCTAGTTTACGTGGTGCATCGGTTTGGACTTAGAGATATATTTTCGACGTGAAAATGTTCCGATACAACTTTTGAACCAGGATAGTTAGAGAGATGATTTTTTCTGGGATGTACGTGGATCGGGGAATGGATTGTGGGAAATAACTTGCCATGACCGAGGTGTCCTCGAATTTTTTTTTTTTTCGAAAAAAATTTTCTGATTGTGGAATTTTCTCAAATTTGATTTGGTTGCCTCCTAATGTGTTCTAAAAGAGTAAATCAGTAATCGGAATCGAAAAATATTTTTCGGATTTTTTTTTTTTTCGAAAAAAATTTTCTGATCGTGGAATTTCCTCAAATTCGATTTGGTTGCCTTCTAATGTGTTTTTAAAGCGTAAATCAGTAATCAGAATCAATATTCATTGTCGACTTTAATTTTTATAAGGAAAAATGTTCACGTCCTTAAACGCCTCCCCATCATCAGCCCGAGTCCAAGTCGATGTCAGTCCCGAGCGGACGGTGTCAGATACTACCTATCGCCGAGGTCTGGACTTGGCGAGATATTACGACGTGAAATGTTCCGATACAACTTTTGAACCAGGATAGTTAGAGAGATGATTTCTTCTATGTTGTACGTTGATTGTGGAATGAAATACGGAAAATAACTCGCCATGACCGAGGTGATTACGATTTTTTTTTTTTTTCGAAAAAAATTTTCTGATCGTGGAATTTTCTCAAATTTGATTTGGTTGCCTCCTTATATGTTCTAGTAGCGATAATCAACAATCAGAATCAAAATCCATGGTCGGGTTTGATTTTTATAAGGAAAAATGTTCACGTCCTTTTTTACAACCCCGACTCATTGACGATGTTAGAACCGAGCCGGCGGTGTCAGATACGACCGATCGCCCCGGTCCCGATCGTCATTTACGTTGTGCATCGGTCTGCCCGAGATTACGTGGTGCATCGGTATGATCGAGTTTACGTGGTGCATCGGTAAGATCCAATTCACGTTCTGCATCGGTAAGATCCAATTCACGTTCTGCATCGGTAAGATCCAGTTCACGTGGTGCATCGGTAAGATGGAGATTACGTGGTGCATCGGTAAGATCGAGATTACGTGGTGCATCGGTAAGATCTACTTTACGTTCTGCATCGGTCTGCCCTTGTTTACGTGGTGCATCGGTAAGATCGAGATTACGTGAAGCATCGGTATGATCGAGTTTACGTTCTGCATCGGTCTGCCCGATATTACGTGGTGCATCGGTCTGCCCTAGTTTACGTGGTGCATCGGTTTGGACTTAGAGATATATTTTCGACGTGAAAATGTTCCGATACAACTTTTGAACCAGGATAGTTAGAGAGATGATTTTTTCTGGGATGTACGTGGATCGGGGAATGGATTGTGGGAAATAACTTGCCATGACCGAGGTGTCCTCGAATTTTTTTTTTTTTCGAAAAAAATTTTCTGATTGTGGAATTTTCTCAAATTTGATTTGGTTGCCTCCTAATGTGTTCTAAAAGAGTAAATCAGTAATCGGAATCGAAAAATATTTTTCGGATTTTTTTTTTTTTCGAAAAAAATTTTCTGATCGTGGAATTTCCTCAAATTCGATTTGGTTGCCTTCTAATGTGTTTTTAAAGCGTAAATCAGTAATCAGAATCAATATTCATTGTCGACTTTAATTTTTATAAGGAAAAATGTTCACGTCCTTAAACGCCTCCCCATCATCAGCCCGAGTCCAAGTCGATGTCAGTCCCGAGCGGACGGTGTCAGATACTACCTATCGCCGAGGTCTGGACTTGGCGAGATATTACGACGTGAAATGTTCCGATACAACTTTTGAACCAGGATAGTTAGAGAGATGATTTCTTCTATGTTGTACGTTGATTGTGGAATGAAATACGGAAAATAACTCGCCATGACCGAGGTGATTACGATTTTTTTTTTTTTTCGAAAAAAATTTTCTGATCGTGGAATTTTCTCAAATTTGATTTGGTTGCCTCCTTATATGTTCTAGTAGCGATAATCAACAATCAGAATCAAAATCCATGGTCGGGTTTGATTTTTATAAGGAAAAATGTTCACGTCCTTTTTTACAACCCCGACTCATTGACGATGTTAGAACCGAGCCGGCGGTGTCAGATACGACCGATCGCCCCGGTCCCGATCGTCATTTACGTTGTGCATCGGTCTGCCCGAGATTACGTGGTGCATCGGTCTGGACTTAGAGATATATTTTCGACGTGAAAATGTTCCGATACAACTTTTGAACTAGGATAGTTAGAGAGATGATTTTTTCTGGGATGTACGTTGATTGGGGAATGGATTGTGGGAAATAACTTGCCATGACCGAGGTGTTCTCGAATTTTTTTTTTTTTTTCGAAAAAAATTTTCTGATTGTGGAATTTTCTCAAATTTGATTTGGTTGCCTCCTAATGTGTTCTAATAGCGATAATCAACAATCAGAATCAAAATCCATGGTCGGGTTTGATTTTTATAAGGAATAATGTTCACGTCCTTTTTCGCCTATGTTCTTTTTCGACGTGAAAAGTTCCGATACAACTTTTGAACCAGGATAGTTAGAGAGATGATTTTTTCTGGGATGTATGTTGATTGACGTACGAAACTTGGAAAAAAAATAGAAAAGACCGAGGTACTCTAGAAAAAAAATTTATTGAAAATATTTTTTTGATTTCGGAATTAATTCGAAATTCATTCAGATGTCTTCTATCAATATCGCGAAAGAAAAATCAATAATCAGAATCGATATTCATCTAAGATTATTTCCTTTTGGATTGTGTTAACATTCGGTACGATCTTGTCTACGTGATGCATCGGTTTGTTTCTCGGCTCTTGTGAGCAAGTTGGACACTCGAGACGGCCTCCATCGATCGGATTAGGCGGGCTTTAATGTTAACGTGCTGCATCGGTGTGATCTTGTTTACGTCATGCATCGGTATAGCTTTAAATCGCGCCGTAAAGTCGTTCACGTCATGCATCGGTATCTTAAATCGCGCCGAAAAGTCGTTCACGTCATGCATCGGTATCTTAAATCGCGCCGTAAAGTCGTTCACGTCATGCATCGGTATCTTAAATCGAGCCGAAAAGTCGTTCACGTCATGCATCGGTGGCACAAAAAAAAGACGCCGATGCATGACGTGAGCCGACTTTTCGGCGCGATTTAAGATACCGATGCATGACGTGAACGACTTTACGGCGCGATTTAAGATACCGATGCATGACGTGAACCGACTTTTCGGCATGAAGTCAGCTAAAATTATCGTGTGCATCTTGGGTCGGTCCACGTACCGTAGATCAGAGAGGGACGACGTACATACATCGGATACATTTGTATCCAACAAGTTACGATCGTCGTCTGATCCAGCGGTAATCGGACCTACTCTCGTGAATTTATTTTGCCCCTTGAATAACTTTGTACCGATGCACGACGTGAAGTCGACTTTTCGGCATGGTTTAAGCTAAAATTATCGTGTGCATCTTGGGTAGGCCCACTTACTACAGATCAGAGAGGGACGACGTACATACATCGGATACATT
>NC_059508.1:37631151-37633651 GCF_914767665.1 Harmonia axyridis
CGCTGCGCCTACTAGGGCCGATTTCTTCGGACTCCGATCAGAAAATATACCGATGCATGTCGTTAACACCTAGTCCGCCTCGTCCGATCTATCTAAACAGTCTCGACGCACCCAACACTCTTTCAAAGTCGGATTACTCGGACTCAATCTGAAAATGGACCGATGCATGACGTCAACACTTAGCCCGCCTCGTCTGATCTATCTAAGCCATCTCGACCCACCCAACACGCCTTCCAAGTCGGATCACTCGGACTTCGATCTGAAAATCTCCGGACTCATTTTTATGAATATCCCCAGTCAGTAAGAACGTTATTTCGCCAATATATACCAACAATAAACCATATTCCAATAGCTGAACCAAAAATATAATTCCCGATCCAAACGTTCTGCATCGCCCAACGCGACCACCTTCCCTATATATGTCAGGAGAGCACAGGGTTCCCCTCCAGACAACACTTACGCTCTATCCCCGACTCTCGGTCGATCGATAGGCCAGGTCAGCGGTGTCTGTTTCGGCCGAAGCTCGGACTTTGGTCAAAATGTTCCGATACAAAATTTGAACCAAGATAGATACAGATATGATTCCTTCTTAAATATACGTTGATTATCGAACAGAATATGGTAAATATTTTGCGATGACCGAGGATTTCATGAATTTTTTTTTTTTTTCGAAAAAATTTTCTATTATCGGAATTTCCTCAAATTTCATTTGGTTGCCTCCTAATGCTTATTAAAAATGATAACCAACAATCAGAATCATTATTTATCATTTATTTCAATTTTTATAATGAAAAACGTTCACGTCCTTTCGCGCCTCTCGATCGTCGTTTACGTGATGCATCGGTCAGCCCTAGTTTACGTGGTGCATCGGTAAGATCGAGTTCACGTTCTGCATCGGTCTGCCCGAGTTTACGTGGTGCATCGGTAAGATCGAGATTACGTGGTGCATCGGTAAGATCGAGTTCACGTTCTGCATCGGTCTGCCTGAGTTTACGTGGTGCATCGGTATGATCGAGTTTACGTTCTGCATCGGTGTGATCTAGTTTACGTTGTGCATCGGTAAGATCGAGATTACGTGAAGCATCGGTATGATCGAGTTTACGTTCTGCATCGGTATGATCGAGTTTACGTTCTGCATCGGTGTGATCTAGTTTACGTGGTGCATCGGTAAGATCCAATTCACGTTCTGCATCGGTAAGATCCAGTTCACGTGGTGCATCGGTAAGATTGAGATTACGTGGTGCATCGGTAAGATCGAGTTTACGTGGTGCATCGGTAAGATCCAATTCACGTTCTGCATCGGTAAGATCCAGTTCACGTGGTGCATCGGTAAGATCGAGATTACGTGGTGCATCGGTAAGATCGAGTTTACGTGGTGCATCGGTAAGATCCAATTCACGTTCTGCATCGGTAAGATCCAGTTCACGTGGTGCATCGGTAAGATTGAGATTACGTGGTGCATCGGTAAGATCCAGTTCACGTGGTGCATCGGTAAGATGGAGATTACGTGGTGCATCGGTAAGATCGAGATTACGTGGTGCATCGGTAAGATCTACTTTACGTTCTGCATCGGTCTGCCCTTGTTTACGTGGTGCATCGGTAAGATCGAGATTACGTGAAGCATCGGTATGATCGAGTTTACGTTCTGCATCGGTCTGCCCGATATTACGTGGTGCATCGGTCTGCCCTAGTTTACGTGGTGCATCGGTTTGGACTTAGAGATATATTTTCGACGTGAAAATGTTCCGATACAACTTTTGAACCAGGATAGTTAGAGAGATGATTTTTTCTGGGATGTACGTGGATCGGGGAATGGATTGTGGGAAATAACTTGCCATGACCGAGGTGTCCTCGAATTTTTTTTTTTTTCGAAAAAAATTTTCTGATTGTGGAATTTTCTCAAATTTGATTTGGTTGCCTCCTAATGTGTTCTAAAAGAGTAAATCAGTAATCGGAATCGAAAAATATTTTTCGGATTTTTTTTTTTTTCGAAAAAAATTTTCTGATCGTGGAATTTCCTCAAATTCGATTTGGTTGCCTTCTAATGTGTTTTTAAAGCGTAAATCAGTAATCAGAATCAATATTCATTGTCGACTTTAATTTTTATAAGGAAAAATGTTCACGTCCTTAAACGCCTCCCCATCATCAGCCCGAGTCCAAGTCGATGTCAGTCCCGAGCGGACGGTGTCAGATACTACCTATCGCCGAGGTCTGGACTTGGCGAGATATTACGACGTGAAATGTTCCGATACAACTTTTGAACCAGGATAGTTAGAGAGATGATTTCTTCTATGTTGTACGTTGATTGTGGAATGAAATACGGAAAATAACTCGCCATGACCGAGGTGATTACGATTTTTTTTTTTTTTCGAAAAAAATTTTCTGATCGTGGAATTTTCTCAAATTTGATTTGGTTGCCTCCTTATATGTTCTAGTAGCGATAATCAACAATCAGAATCAAAATCCATGGTCGGGTTTGATTTTTATAAGGAAAAATGTT
>NC_059508.1:37646151-37647380 GCF_914767665.1 Harmonia axyridis
CGGAGCTCTATTTGCATGTATTAGCTCTAGAATTACCACAGTTATCCAAGTAAATGTGGGTACGATCTAAGGAACCATAACTGATTTAATGAGCCTTTCGCGGTTTCACCTTAATTTGGCTTGTACTGAGACATGCATGGCTTAATCTTTGAGACAAGCATATGACTACTGGCAGGATCAACCAGGGAACTGCGTGCTTATACGATCGGTCCACGAGATTGCCGGTATGGCCAAACCCGTTCGCCTCTCGTCATGTGGCACTAGCCATGTCGATTGACTTCGACTAGCGCCGCACATCAGTAAGTGCAAGTCCTCGACGAAACGACGTAACAGCCCCCAGTCAGCATGAGACTCAAGCTATATATACATCATCATCATCTCGGACAAAACACCGATCAAAAATGAGAAAGTTTCTAGAAACAATCCCTCGCCAAGGCGTCCATATATAATACGAACCCCCGGCTATCAACTAATTTCTTATACACATTCCATCTCGACCCTTCGCTATACATGTGAATATAACGACACGGTGATTCGAGATTCAACAATATTTGTCGCTCGGAACGAATTGAGTGGTTGCAAATTTTTTGTGAACATAACCCGCAACGGGCAGAGGATCACGATTTTAAGGTTGGTCGCTTAAAGGCCATTCGACTACAAAGAGACGAAGCGGACCGCGACCTCGCTGCATGAGGTTGACGAAAGCGACCCAAGATGCGAAAGCCGAAACCAACACACCTTGCCAGTACCCAAACGCCGAGGTCGGATTCGGGTCTACCACTTACCAACTGAATATCATCCTAAAAAGAACTCCAAACAGTCTAGGACAGGACCCATTCTCCACCCCTTCTATATATGTCAGGAGAACCCCGGATTCCCCTCCAGACACGATTTAGCAAACTTTTCCCGATCGATCCGACCCACCGAGGCCGTTTCGACCGTTCGCCGCGCCTACTAGAGCTGATTTCTTCGGACTCCGATCAGAAAATCCGCCGATGCATGTCGTTAACACCTAGTCCGCCTCGTCCGATCGATCGAGGCCGTTTCGACCGTTCGCCGCGCCTACTAGAGCTGATTTCTTCGGACTCCGATCAGAAAATCCGCCGATGCATGTCGTTAACACCTAGTCCGCCTCGTCCGATCGATCTAGGCCGTCTCGAACCACCCATCGCGCATCGAAAGTCGCATCTCTCGAACTCCGATCCGGAAATCGGCCGATGCATCACGTT
>NC_059508.1:37650080-37660080 GCF_914767665.1 Harmonia axyridis
GTCCACGAGATTGCCGGTATGGCCAAACCCGTTCGCCTCTCGTCATGTGGCACTAGCCATGTCGATTGACTTCGACTAGCGCCGCACATCAGTAAGTGCAAGTCCTCGACGAAACGACGTAACAGCCCCCAGTCAGCATGAGACTCAAGCTATATATACATCATCATCATCTCGGACAAAACACCGATCAAAAATGAGAAAGTTTCTAGAAACAATCCCTCGCCAAGGCGTCCATATATAATACGAACCCCCGGCTATCAACTAATTTCTTATACACATTCCATCTCGACCCTTCGCTATACATGTGAATATAACGACACGGTGATTCGAGATTCAACAATATTTGTCGCTCGGAACGAATTGAGTGGTTGCAAATTTTTTGTGAACATAACCCGCAACGGGCAGAGGATCACGATTTTAAGGTTGGTCGCTTAAAGGCCATTCGACTACAAAGAGACGAAGCGGACCGCGACCTCGCTGCATGAGGTTGACGAAAGCGACCCAAGATGCGAAAGCCGAAACCAACACACCTTGCCAGTACCCAAACGCCGAGGTCGGATTCGGGTCTACCACTTACCAACTGAATATCATCCTAAAAAGAACTCCAAACAGTCTAGGACAGGACCCATTCTCCACCCCTTCTATATATGTCAGGAGAACCCCGGATTCCCCTCCAGACACGATTTAGCAAACTTTTCCCGATCGATCCGACCCACCGAGGCCGTTTCGACCGTTCGCCGCGCCTACTAGAGCTGATTTCTTCGGACTCCGATCAGAAAATCCGCCGATGCATGTCGTTAACACCTAGTCCGCCTCGTCCGATCGATCGAGGCCGTTTCGACCGTTCGCCGCGCCTACTAGAGCTGATTTCTTCGGACTCCGATCAGAAAATATACCGATGCATGTCGTTAACACCATAGTCCGCCTCGTCCGATCTATCTAAACAGTCTCGACGCACCCAACACTCTTTCAAAGTCGGATTACTCGGACTCAATCTGAAAATGGACCGATGCATGACGTCAACACTTAGCCCGCCTCGTCTGATCGATCTAGGCCGTCTCGAACCACCCATCGCGCATCGAAAGTCGCATCTCTCGAACTCCGATCCGGAAATCGGCCGATGCATCACGTTAACTATTTCTTATATATCTAATATAATATACATCGAGACGGTAAGAATTCTTTTAATCGAAGATATACATATACTTCTCATCAATATCCAAAAGCTTATCGAAAAATAAATTACTCAACTTTTACGTGAAGAATCGTTCACCCAAACCTTATCCCCTATATATGTCAGGAGAACCCAAGGTTCCCCTCCAGACACGATTTAGCAAACTTTTCCCGATCGATCCGACCCACCGAGGCCGTCTCGACCGTCCGCTGCGCCTACTAGGGCCGATTTCTTCGGACTCCGATCAGAAAAATATACCGATGCATGTCGTTAACACCTAGTCCGCCTCGTCCGATCTATCTATACAGTCTCGACGCACCCAACACTCTTTCAAAGTCGGATTACTCGGACTCAATCTGAAAATGGACCGATGCATGACGTCAACACTTAGCCCGCCTCGTCTGATCGATCTAAGCCATCTCGACCCACCCAACACGCCTTCCAAGTCGGATCACTCGGACTTCGATCTGAAAATCTCCGGACTCATTTTTATGAATATCCCCAGTCAGTAAGAACGTTATTTCGCCAATATATACCAACAATAAACCATATTCCAATAGCTGAACCAAAAATATAATTCCCGATCCAAACGTTCTGCATCGCCCAACGCGACCACCTTCCCTATATATGTCAGGAGAGCACAGGGTTCCCCTCCAGACAACACTTACGCTCTATCCCCGACTCTCGGTCGATCGATAGGCCAGGTCAGCGGTGTCTGTTTCGGCCGAAGCTCGGACTTTGGTCAAAATGTTCCGATACAAAATTTGAACCAAGATAGATACAGATATGATTCCTTCTTAAATATACGTTGATTATCGAACAGAATATGGTAAATATTTTGCGATGACCGAGGATTTCATGAATTTTTTTTTTTTTTTCGAAAAAATTTTCTGTTATCGGAATTTCCTCAAATTTCATTTGGTTGCCTCCTAATGCATATTAAAAACGATAATCAACAATCAGAATCATTATTTATCATTTATTTCAATTTTTATAATGAAAAACGTTCACGTCCTTTCGCGCCTCTCGATCGTCGTTTACGTGATGCATCGGTCAGCCCTAGTTTACGTGGTGCATCGGTAAGATCGAGTTCACGTTCTGCATCGGTCTGCCCGAGTTTACGTGGTGCATCGGTAAGATCGAGATTACGTGGTGCATCGGTAAGATCGAGTTCACGTTCTGCATCGGTCTGCCTGAGTTTACGTGGTGCATCGGTATGATCGAGTTTACGTTCTGCATCGGTCTGCCCTAGTTTACGTGGTGCATCGGTGAGATCGAGTTTACGTTCTGCATCGGTGTGATCTAGTTTACGTTGTGCATCGGTAAGATCGAGATTACGTGGTGCATCGGTAAGATCGAGTTTACGTGGTGCATCGGTTCAGCCCTAGTTTACGTTGTGCATCGGTCTGGACTTAGCGATATATTTTCGACGTGAAAATGTTCCGATACAACTTTTGAACCAGGATAGTTAGAGAGATGATTTTTTCTGGGATGTACGTTGATTGGGGAATGGATTGTGGGAAATAACTTGCCATGACCGAGGTGTCCTCGAATTTTTTTTTTTTTCGAAAAAAATTTTCTGATTTTGGAATTCTCTCAAATTTGATTTGGTTGCCTCCTAATGTGTTCTAAAAGAGTAAATCAGTAATCAGAATCGAAAAATATTTTTCGGATTTTTTTTTTTTTCGAAAAAATTTTTCTGATTTTGGAATTTCCTCAAATTGATTTGGTTGCCTTCTAATGTGTTTTTAAAGCGTAAATCAGTAATCAGAATCAATATTCATTGTCGACTTTAATTTTTATAAGGAAAAATGTTCACGTCCTTAAACGCCTCCCCATCATCAGCCCGAGTCCAAGTCGATGTCAGTCCCGAGCGGACGGTGTCAGATACTACCTATCGCCCCGGTCTGGACTTGGCGAGGTATTTCGACGTGAAATGTTCCGATACAACTTTTGAACCAGGATAGTTAGAGAGATGATTTCTTCTATGTTGTACGTTGATTGTGGAATGGATTGTGGGAAATAACTTGCCATGACCCAGGTAATCTTGAATTTTTTTTTTTTTTCGAAAAAAATTTTCTGATCTTGAAATTTCCTCAAATCTGATTGCGTTGCCTTCTAATGTGTTCTAAAAGAGTAAATCAGTAATCAGAATCAATATTCATTGTCGACTTTAATTTTTATAAGGAAAAATGTTCACGTCCTTAAACGCCTCTCCATCGTTACCCCGATTCCAAGACGATGTTAGACCGGAGCGGACGGTGTCAGATGCGACCGATCTCCCCGGTCTGGACTTAGCGAGATATTCCGACGTGAAATGTTCCGATACAAAAATTTAACTGTGATAGTTAGAGAGATGGTTCCTTTTGTGATGTACGTTGATTGTGTAATAGAATATGGAAATAAACTTGAGATGACCGAGGTCTTCTGGGATTTTTTTTTTTTTTCGAAAAATATTTTTCGATTTCGGAAATCCCTCAAATTTCATTGAGATATGTCCTAATGTGTTCTTAAAGCTTAAATCAACAATCAGAATTAATATCCAAAAGTTATTTCATTTTTTATAAGGAAAAACGTTCACGTCCTTTCCGCTCCCAAAAGTGAGATATCATAGAAGATATCGCAATATTTGTTGTTTACGGCCATACCACGCTGAAATTGCCAGTTCTCGTCAGAACACTGAAGCCAAGCAGCGTCGGGCGCGGTTAGTACTTGGATGGGTGACCGCTTGGGAACACCGCGTGCTGTAAGCTTTTTTTTTACGTTCTGCATCGGTCTGCCGAGATAACGTGGTGCATCGGTATGATCGAGTTTACGTTCTGCATCGGTAAGATCGAGATTACGTGATGCATCGGTAAGATTGAGATTACGTGGTGCATCGGTAAGATCGAATTCACGTTCTGCATCGGTAAGATCCAATTCACGTTCTGCATCGGTAAGATCCAGTTCACGTGGTGCATCGGTAAGATCGAGATTACGTGGTGCATCGGTAAGATTGAGATTACGTGGTGCATCGGTAAGATCGAATTCACGTTCTGCATCGGTAAGATCCAATTCACGTTCTGCATCGGTAAGATCCAGTTCACGTGGTGCATCGGTAAGATCGAGATTACGTGGTGCATCGGTAAGATCGAATTCACGTTCTGCATCGGTAAGATCCAGTTCACGTGGTGCATCGGTAAGATTGAGATTACGTGGTGCATCGGTAAGATCGAGTTTACGTGGTGCATCGGTAAGATCTACTTTACGTTCTGCATCGGTAAGATCCAGTTCACGTGGTGCATCGGTAAGATGGAGATTACGTGGTGCATCGGTAAGATCGAGATTACGTGGTGCATCGGTAAGATCTACTTTACGTTCTGCATCGGTAAGATCCAGTTCACGTGGTGCATCGGTAAGATTGAGATTACGTGGTGCATCGGTAAGATCGAGTTTACGTGGTGCATCGGTTCAGCCCTAGTTTACGTTGTGCATCGGTCTGGACTTAGCGATATATTTTCGACGTGAAAATGTTCCGATACAACTTTTGAACCAGGATAGTTAGAGAGATGATTTTTTCTGGGATGTACGTTGATTGGGGAATGGATTGTGGGAAATAACTTGCCATGACCGAGGTGTCCTCGAATTTTTTTTTTTTTCGAAAAAAATTTTCTGATTTTGGAATTTTCTCAAATTTGATTTGGTTGCCTCCTAATGTGTTCTAAAAGAGTAAATCAGTAATCAGAATCGAAAAATATTTTTCGGATTTTTTTTTTTTTCGAAAAAATTTTTCTGATCGTGGAATTTCCTCAAATTCGATTTGGTTGCCTTCTAATGTGTTTTTAAAACGTAAATCGGTAATCAGAATCAATATTCATTGTCGACTTTAATTTTTATAAGGAAAAATGTTCACGTCCTTAAACGCCTCCCCATCATCAGCCCGAGTCCAAGTCGATGTCAGTCCCGAGCGGACGGTGTCAGATACTACCTATCGCCGAGGTCTGGACTTGGCGAGATATTACGACGTGAAATGTTCCGATACAACTTTTGAACCAGGATAGTTAGAGAGATGATTTCTTCTATGTTATACGTTGATTGTGGAATGAAATACGGAAAATAACTCGCCATGACCGAGGTGATTACGATTTTTTTTTTTTTTCGAAAAAAATTTTCTGATCGTGGAATTTTCTCAAATTTGATTTGGTTGCCTCCTTATATGTTCTAATAGCGATAATCAACAATCAGAATCAAAATCCATGATCGGGTTTGATTTTTATAAGGAATAATGTTCACGTCCTTTTTTTCAACCCCGACTCATTGACGATGTTAGAACCGAGCCGGCGGTGTCAGATACGACCGATCGCCCCGGTCCCGATCGTCATTTACGTTGTGCATCGGTCTGCCCGAGATTACGTGGTGCATCGGTATGATCGAGTTTACGTGGTGCATCGGTAAGATCCAATTCACGTTCTGCATCGGTAAGATCGAGTTTACGTGGTGCATCGGTAAGATCCAATTCACGTTCTGCATCGGTAAGATCCAGTTCACGTGGTGCATCGGTAAGATGGAGATTACGTGGTGCATCGGTAAGATCGAGATTACGTGGTGCATCGGTAAGATCTACTTTACGTTCTGCATCGGTAAGATCCAGTTCACGTGGTGCATCGGTAAGATTGAGATTACGTGGTGCATCGGTAAGATCGAGTTTACGTGGTGCATCGGTTCAGCCCTAGTTTACGTTGTGCATCGGTCTGGACTTAGCGATATATTTTCGACGTGAAAATGTTCCGATACAACTTTTGAACCAGGATAGTTAGAGAGATGATTTTTTCTGGGATGTACGTTGATTGGGGAATGGATTGTGGGAAATAACTTGCCATGACCGAGGTGTCCTCGAATTTTTTTTTTTTTCGAAAAAAATTTTCTGATTTTGGAATTTTCTCAAATTTGATTTGGTTGCCTCCTAATGTGTTCTAAAAGAGTAAATCAGTAATCAGAATCGAAAAATATTTTTCGGATTTTTTTTTTTTTCGAAAAAATTTTTCTGATCGTGGAATTTCCTCAAATTCGATTTGGTTGCCTTCTAATGTGTTTTTAAAACGTAAATCGGTAATCAGAATCAATATTCATTGTCGACTTTAATTTTTATAAGGAAAAATGTTCACGTCCTTAAACGCCTCCCCATCATCAGCCCGAGTCCAAGTCGATGTCAGTCCCGAGCGGACGGTGTCAGATACTACCTATCGCCGAGGTCTGGACTTGGCGAGATATTACGACGTGAAATGTTCCGATACAACTTTTGAACCAGGATAGTTAGAGAGATGATTTCTTCTATGTTATACGTTGATTGTGGAATGAAATACGGAAAATAACTCGCCATGACCGAGGTGATTACGATTTTTTTTTTTTTTCGAAAAAAATTTTCTGATCGTGGAATTTTCTCAAATTTGATTTGGTTGCCTCCTTATATGTTCTAATAGCGATAATCAACAATCAGAATCAAAATCCATGATCGGGTTTGATTTTTATAAGGAATAATGTTCACGTCCTTTTTTTCAACCCCGACTCATTGACGATGTTAGAACCGAGCCGGCGGTGTCAGATACGACCGATCGCCCCGGTCCCGATCGTCATTTACGTTGTGCATCGGTCTGCCCGAGATTACGTGGTGCATCGGTATGATCGAGTTTACGTGGTGCATCGGTAAGATCCAATTCACGTTCTGCATCGGTAAGATCGAGTTTACGTGGTGCATCGGTAAGATCCAATTCACGTTCTGCATCGGTAAGATCCAGTTCACGTGGTGCATCGGTAAGATGGAGATTACGTGGTGCATCGGTAAGATCGAGATTACGTGGTGCATCGGTAAGATCTACTTTACGTTCTGCATCGGTAAGATCCAGTTCACGTGGTGCATCGGTAAGATTGAGATTACGTGGTGCATCGGTAAGATCGAGTTTACGTGGTGCATCGGTTCAGCCCTAGTTTACGTTGTGCATCGGTCTGGACTTAGCGATATATTTTCGACGTGAAAATGTTCCGATACAACTTTTGAACCAGGATAGTTAGAGAGATGATTTTTTCTGGGATGTACGTTGATTGGGGAATGGATTGTGGGAAATAACTTGCCATGACCGAGGTGTCCTCGAATTTTTTTTTTTTTCGAAAAAAATTTTCTGATTTTGGAATTTTCTCAAATTTGATTTGGTTGCCTCCTAATGTGTTCTAAAAGAGTAAATCAGTAATCAGAATCGAAAAATATTTTTCGGATTTTTTTTTTTTTCGAAAAAATTTTTCTGATCGTGGAATTTCCTCAAATTCGATTTGGTTGCCTTCTAATGTGTTTTTAAAACGTAAATCGGTAATCAGAATCAATATTCATTGTCGACTTTAATTTTTATAAGGAAAAATGTTCACGTCCTTAAACGCCTCCCCATCATCAGCCCGAGTCCAAGTCGATGTCAGTCCCGAGCGGACGGTGTCAGATACTACCTATCGCCGAGGTCTGGACTTGGCGAGATATTACGACGTGAAATGTTCCGATACAACTTTTGAACCAGGATAGTTAGAGAGATGATTTCTTCTATGTTATACGTTGATTGTGGAATGAAATACGGAAAATAACTCGCCATGACCGAGGTGATTACGATTTTTTTTTTTTTTCGAAAAAAATTTTCTGATCGTGGAATTTTCTCAAATTTGATTTGGTTGCCTCCTTATATGTTCTAATAGCGATAATCAACAATCAGAATCAAAATCCATGATCGGGTTTGATTTTTATAAGGAATAATGTTCACGTCCTTTTTTTCAACCCCGACTCATTGACGATGTTAGAACCGAGCCGGCGGTGTCAGATACGACCGATCGCCCCGGTCCCGATCGTCATTTACGTTGTGCATCGGTCTGCCCGAGATTACGTGGTGCATCGGTATGATCGAGTTTACGTGGTGCATCGGTAAGATCCAATTCACGTTCTGCATCGGTAAGATCGAGTTTACGTGGTGCATCGGTAAGATCCAATTCACGTTCTGCATCGGTAAGATCCAGTTCACGTGGTGCATCGGTAAGATGGAGATTACGTGGTGCATCGGTAAGATCGAGATTACGTGGTGCATCGGTAAGATCTACTTTACGTTCTGCATCGGTAAGATCCAGTTCACGTGGTGCATCGGTAAGATTGAGATTACGTGGTGCATCGGTAAGATCGAGTTTACGTGGTGCATCGGTTCAGCCCTAGTTTACGTTGTGCATCGGTCTGGACTTAGCGATATATTTTCGACGTGAAAATGTTCCGATACAACTTTTGAACCAGGATAGTTAGAGAGATGATTTTTTCTGGGATGTACGTTGATTGGGGAATGGATTGTGGGAAATAACTTGCCATGACCGAGGTGTCCTCGAATTTTTTTTTTTTTCGAAAAAAATTTTCTGATTTTGGAATTTTCTCAAATTTGATTTGGTTGCCTCCTAATGTGTTCTAAAAGAGTAAATCAGTAATCAGAATCGAAAAATATTTTTCGGATTTTTTTTTTTTCGAAAAAATTTTTCTGATCGTGGAATTTCCTCAAATTCGATTTGGTTGCCTTCTAATGTGTTTTTAAAACGTAAATCGGTAATCAGAATCAATATTCATTGTCGACTTTAATTTTTATAAGGAAAAATGTTCACGTCCTTAAACGCCTCCCCATCATCAGCCCGAGTCCAAGTCGATGTCAGTCCCGAGCGGACGGTGTCAGATACTACCTATCGCCGAGGTCTGGACTTGGCGAGATATTACGACGTGAAATGTTCCGATACAACTTTTGAACCAGGATAGTTAGAGAGATGATTTCTTCTATGTTATACGTTGATTGTGGAATGAAATACGGAAAATAACTCGCCATGACCGAGGTGATTACGATTTTTTTTTTTTTTCGAAAAAAATTTTCTGATCGTGGAATTTTCTCAAATTTGATTTGGTTGCCTCCTTATATGTTCTAATAGCGATAATCAACAATCAGAATCAAAATCCATGATCGGGTTTGATTTTTATAAGGAATAATGTTCACGTCCTTTTTTTCAACCCCGACTCATTGACGATGTTAGAACCGAGCCGGCGGTGTCAGATACGACCGATCGCCCCGGTCCCGATCGTCATTTACGTTGTGCATCGGTCTGCCCGAGATTACGTGGTGCATCGGTCTGGACTTGGAGATATATTTTCGACGTGAAAATGTTCCGATACAACTTTTGAACCAGGATAGTTAGAGAGATGATTTTTTCTGGGATGTATGTTGATTGACGTACGAAACTTGGAAAAAAAATAGAAAAGACCGAGGTACTCTAGAAAAAAAAATTTATTGAAAATATTTTTTTGATTTCGGAATTAATTCGAAATTCATTCAGATGTCTTCTATCAATATCGCGAAAGAAAAATCAATAATCAGAATCGATATTCATCTAAGATTATTTCCTTCTGGATTGTGTTAACATTCGGTACGATCTTGTCTACGTGATGCATCGGTTTGTTTCTCGGCTCTTGTGAGCAAGTTGGACACTCGAGACGGCCTCCATCGATCGGATTAGGCGGGCTTTAATGTTAACGTGCTGCATCGGTGTGATCTTGTTTACGTCATGCATCGGTATAGCTTTAAATCGCGCCGTAAAGTCGGTTCACGTCATGCATCGGTATCTCAAATCGCGCCGTAAAGTCGTTCACGTCATGCATCGGTATCTTAAATCGAGCCGAAAAGTCGTTCACGTCATGCATCGGTATCTTAAATCGCGCCGTAAAGTCGTTCACGTCATGCATCGGTGGCACAAAAAAAAGACGCCGATGCATGACGTGAGCCGACTTTTCGGCTCGAT
>NC_059508.1:37675080-37678660 GCF_914767665.1 Harmonia axyridis
GGGTCTACCACTTACCAACTGAATATCATCCTAAAAAGAACTCCAAACAGTCTAGGACAGGACCCATTCTCCACCCCTTCTATATATGTCAGGAGAACCCCGGATTCCCCTCCAGACACGATTTAGCAAACTTTTCCCGATCGATCCGACCCACCGAGGCCGTTTCGACCGTTCGCCGCGCCTACTAGAGCTGATTTCTTCGGACTCCGATCAGAAAATCCGCCGATGCATGTCGTTAACACCTAGTCCGCCTCGTCCGATCGATCGAGGCCGTTTCGACCGTTCGCCGCGCCTACTAGAGCTGATTTCTTCGGACTCCGATCAGAAAATCCGCCGATGCATGTCGTTAACACCTAGTCCGCCTCGTCCGATCGATCTAGGCCGTCTCGATCCACCCATCGCGCATCGAAAGTCGCATCTCTCGAACTCCGATCCGGAAATCGGCCGATGCATCACGTTAACTATTTCTTATATATCTAATATAATATACATCGAGACGGTAAGAATTCTTTTAATCGAAGATATACATATACTTCTCATCAATATCCAAAAGCTTATCGAAAAATAAATTACTCAACTTTTACGTGAAGAATCGTTCACCCAAACCTTATCCCCTATATATGTCAGGAGAACCCAAGGTTCCCCTCCAGACACGATTTAGCAAACTTTTCCCGATCGATCCGACCCACCGAGGCCGTCTCGACCGTCCGCTGCGCCTACTAGGGCCGATTTCTTCGGACTCCGATCAGAAAATATACCGATGCATGTCGTTAACACCTAGTCCGCCTCGTCCGATCTATCTAAACAGTCTCGACGCACCCAACACTCTTTCAAAGTCGGATTACTCGGACTCAATCTGAAAATGGACCGATGCATGACGTCAACACTTAGCCCGCCTCGTCTGATCGATCTAAGCCATCTCGACCCACCCAACACGCCTTCCAAGTCGGATCACTCGGACTTCGATCTGAAAATCTCCGGACTCATTTTTATGAATATCCCCAGTCAGTAAGAACGTTATTTCGCCAATATATACCAACAATAAACCATATTCCAATAGCTGAACCAAAAATATAATTCCCGATCCAAACGTTCTGCATCGCCCAACGCGACCACCTTCCCTATATATGTCAGGAGAGCACAGGGTTCCCCTCCAGACAACACTTACGCTCTATCCCCGACTCTCGGTCGATCGATAGGCCAGGTCAGCGGTGTCTGTTTCGGCCGAAGCTCGGACTTTGGTCAAAATGTTCCGATACAAAATTTGAACCAAGATAGATACAGATATGATTCCTTCTTAAATATACGTTGATTATCGAACAGAATATGGTAAATATTTTGCGATGACCGAGGATTTCATGAATTTTTTTTTTTTTCGAAAAAATTTTCTGTTATCGGAATTTCCTCAAATTTCATTTGGTTGCCTACTAATGCATATTAAAAACGATAATCAACAATCAGAATCATTATTTATCATTTATTTCAATTTTTATAATGAAAAACGTTCACGTCCTTTCGCGCCTCTCGATCGTCGTTTACGTGATGCATCGGTCAGCCCTAGTTTACGTGGTGCATCGGTAAGATCGAGTTCACGTTCTGCATCGGTAAGATCCAGTTCACGTGGTGCATCGGTAAGATCGAGATTACGTGGTGCATCGGTAAGATCGAGTTTACGTGGTGCATCGGTAAGATCCAATTCACGTTCTGCATCGGTAAGATCCAGTTCACGTGGTGCATCGGTGAGATCGAGTTTACGTTCTGCATCGGTGTGATCTAGTTTACGTTGTGCATCGGTAAGATCGAGATTACGTGAAGCATCGGTATGATCGAGTTTACGTTCTGCATCGGTCTGGACTTAGAGATATATTTTCGACGTGAAAATGTTCCGATACAACTTTTGAACCAGGATAGTTAGAGAGATGATTTTTTCTGGGATGTACGTTGATTGGGGAATGGATTGTGGAAAATAACTTGCCATGACCGAGGTGTTCTCGAATTTTTTTTTTTTTTCGAAAAATATTTTCTGATTTTGGATTTTACTCAAATTTGATTTCGTTGCCTTCTAATGTGTTCTAAAAGAGTAAATCAGTAATCAGAATCGAAAAATATTTTTCGGATTTTTTTTTTTTTGAAAAAAAATTTTCTGATTTTGGAATTTCCTCAAATTTGATTTGGTTGCCTTCTAATGTGTTTTTAAAGCGTAAATCAGTAATCAGAATCAATATTCATTGTCGACTTTAATTTTTATAAGGAAAAATGTTCACGTCCTTAAACGCCTCCCCATCATTAGCCCGAGTCCAAGTCGATGTCAGTCCCGAGCGGACGGTGTCAGATACTACCTATCGCCCCGGTCTGGACTTGGCGAGGTATTTCGACGTGAAATGTTCCGATACAACTTTTGAACCAGGATAGTTAGAGAGATGATTTCTTCTATGTTGTACGTTGATTGTGGAATGGATTGTGGGAAATAACTTGCCATGACCCAGGTGTTCTTGAATTTTTTTTTTTTTCGAAAAAAATTTTCTGATCTTGAAATTTCCTCAAATCTGATTGCGTTGCCTTCTAATGTGTTCTAAAAGAGTAAATCAGTAATCAGAATCAATATTCATTGTCGACTTTAATTTTTATAAGGAAAAATGTTCACGTCCTTAAACGCCTCTCCATCGTTACCCCGACTCCAAGACGATGTTAGACCGGAGCGGACGGTGTCAGATGCGACCGATCTCCCCGGTCTGGACTTAGCGAGATATTCCGACGTGAAATGTTCCGATACAAAAATTTAACTGTGATAGTTAGAGAGATGGTTCCTTTTGTGATGTACGTTGATTGTGTAATAGAATATGGAAATAAACTTGAGATGACCGAGGTCTTCTGGGATTTTTTTTTTTTTTCGAAAAATATTTTTCGATTTCGGAAATCCCTCAAATTTCATTGAGATATGTCCTAATGTGTTCTTAAAGCTTAAATCAACAATCAGAATTAATATCCAAAAGTTATTTCATTTTTTATGAGGAAAAACGTTCACGTCCTTTCCGCTCCCAAAAAGTGAGATATCATAGAAAATATCGCAATATATGTTGTTTACGGCCATACCACGCTGAAATTGCCAGTTCTCGTCAGAACACTGAAGCCAAGCAGCGTCGGGCGCGGTTAGTACTTGGATGGGTGACCGCTTGGGAACACCGCGTGCTGTAAGCTTTTTTTTTACGTTCTGCATCGGTCTGCCGAGATAACGTGGTGCATCGGTATGATCGAGTTTACGTTCTGCATCGGTAAGATCGAGATTACGTGATGCATCGGTAAGATTGAGATTACGTGGTGCATCGGTAAGATCGAGATTACGTGGTGCATCGGTAAGATCGAGTTTACGTGGTGCATCGGTAAGATCCAATTCACGTTCTGCATCGGTAAGATCCAGTTCACGTGGTGCATCGGTGAGATTGAGATTACGTGGTGCATCGGTAAGATCGAGTTTACGTGGTGCATCGGTAAGATCCAATTCACGTTCTGCATCGGTAAGATCCAGTTCACGTGGTGCATCGGTAAGATTGAGATTACGTGGTGCATCGGTAAGATCGAG
>NC_059508.1:37678860-37681360 GCF_914767665.1 Harmonia axyridis
TTGTTGCGGTTAAAAAGCTCGTAGTCGAATTTGTGTCTCGCGCCGTCCGGTTCATCGTTCGCGGTGTCAACTGGCGTGTCGCGAGACGTCCTGCCGGCGGGTCGTTCGCAAGGGCGGCCCCAAATTGCCCCCGCCGCGGTGCTCTTCACTGAGTGTCGAGGTGGGCCGGCACTTTTACTTTGAACAAACTAAGGTGCTTAAAGCAGGCTGAAATTTTGCCAGAATATTTTATGCATGGAATAATGAAACAGGACCTCGATTCTATTTTGTTGGTTTTCGGAACCTCGAGGTAATGATTAACAGGAACGGATGGGGGCATTCGTATTGCGACGTTAGAGGTGAAATTCTTGGATCGTCGCAAGACGGACAGAAGCGAAAGCATTTGCCAAAAACGTTTTCATTGATCAAGAACGAAAGTTAGAGGTTCGAAGGCGATCAGATACCGCCCTAGTTCTAACCATAAACTATGCCAGCTAGCGATCCGCCGACGTTCCTCCGATGACTCGGCGGGCAGCTTCCGGGAAACCAAAGCTTTTGGGTTCCGGGGGAAGTATGGTTGCAAAGCTGAAACTTAAAGGAATTGACGGAAGGGCACCACCAGGAGTGGAGCCTGCGGCTTAATTTGACTCAACACGGGAAACCTCACCAGGCCCGGACACCGAAGGATTGACAGATTGAGAGCTCTTTCTTGATTCGGTGGGTGGTGGTGCATGGCCGTTCTTAGTTGGTGGAGCGATTTGTCTGGTTAATTCCGATAACGAACGAGACTCTAGCCTGCTAACTAGGCGTATTAGACATCCTCAAAGGCCCCCGGCTTCGGTCGGTGGGTTTTTACTGTCTGCGTACATTATATTCTTCTTAGAGGGACAGGCGGCTTCTAGCCGCACGAGATTGAGCAATAACAGGTCTGTGATGCCCTTAGATGTTCTGGGCCGCACGCGCGCTACACTGAAGGAATCAGCGTGTCTTCCCTGTCCGAGAGGACCGGGTAACCCGTTGAACCTCCTTCGTGCTAGGGATTGGGGCTTGCAATTGTTCCCCATGAACGAGGAATTCCCAGTAAGCGCGAGTCATAAGCTCGCGTTGATTACGTCCCTGCCCTTTGTACACACCGCCCGTCGCTACTACCGATTGAATGATTTAGTGAGGTCTTCGGACCGGTACGCGGTGGCGTTTCGGCGTCACCGCTGTTGCTGGGAAGATGACCAAACTTGATCATTTAGAGGAAGTAAAAGTCGTAACAAGGTTTCCGTAGGTGAACCTGCGGAAGGATCATTAACAAGATTTGTTTTGTGCGTATTTCATTATACAAACAAAAACATAAATCAAGTTTTAGAAACCGAAACCGTCATCGTCGATCAAGCAGTTGGCTCGAGGTAGCTTCAATCGATCGGATTAGCCTTCCTTAACATTTTGTGGGAGCGGCGCCGTGAGATAATAGTGAGCTATCACGTTGCCCGATCGACGTTAAACATCTGGTCGGCGTCTCCTCTTGGCTTACGTCCGTCGTTTCAGAACGATCGCAGATTATGTGAGCATTTGGTTAGACGATTATGACCGGAACCCTATATGGATGCGATCGTTTAGACCGATTATCCGGGTACCTAGAACGCACGTAGAGTTTTGTGGTTGGGCGAAGTTTCGTGATGTGCACGGAACGAGGAGCCGGCCGCTGGCTTTGCGTTCGTGTGGTTGGGCGAAGTTTCGTGATGTTTACGAGATGAGGAGCCGGCCGCCTATGTCGGCGTTTGTGGTTGGGCGAAGTTCCTTGACGGAACGAGGAGCCGGCTGCTTATGCTGACGTTCGTGGTTGGGCGAAGTCTTGTGATATCCTCGAAACGAGGAGCCGGCCGCACGTGTGTGCAGCCTTCGTTGTAGGTCCATGTTTAGAGATGCTCACGAAATGAGGAGCCGGCCGCTTATGTCGGCGTTTGTGGTTGGGCGAAGTTCCTTGATGGAACGAGGAGCCGGCTGCTTATGCTGACGTTCGTAGTTGGGCGAAGTCTCGTGATGTGCTCGGAATAAGGATTCGAAGCGCTTGGATTGCCGCGTTCGTGGCTGGGCGAAGTTTCGTGTTTGGCACGGAACGAGGAGCCGGCTGCAGGTTTTAAAGATTCTCGCCCGAAATCGATCAGTCGTTACCGTTGTCTACGGACTTCGGTAGGACGATCTATTCCAGGGACGAAGACGTCGACGTTGTGCGACGCCCGTTACATTAGCGTTTTTATGCTCTTTCGGGATTGTCTGCGACGTTTGTCTCCGTCCGAATTTTTTACGATAATTGTCACTAGATTAGTACGCAAACTAGTTGAACCGAAGATTTTGCGCCGATCGACTGACGTATTGACCCTTCAGTGGGTCGTCTCAGTCATTGGAATGTCATTCTCGAGGAGGTTCGCAGTTGGCGTCTCGTATTTCGAGGGAAAGTCCATTGCGACTAGTACCGAGAAATCGAACATAAAAGATTACCCTGAACGGTGGATCACTTGGCTCGTGGGTC
>NC_059508.1:37688860-37698860 GCF_914767665.1 Harmonia axyridis
CTTTAAAAACACATTAGAAGGCAACCAAATCGAATTTGAGGAAATTCCACGATCAGAAAATTTTTTTCGAAAAAAAAAAAAATCCGAAAAATATTTTTCGATTCCGATTACTGATTTACTCTTTTAGAACACATTAGGAGGCAACCAAATCAAATTTGAGAAAATTCCACAATCAGAAAATTTTTTTCGAAAAAAAAAAAAATTCGAGGACACCTCGGTCATGGCAAGTTATTTCCCACAATCCATTCCCCGATCCACGTACATCCCAGAAAAAATCATCTCTCTAACTATCCTGGTTCAAAAGTTGTATCGGAACATTTTCACGTCGAAAATATATCTCTAAGTCCAAACCGATGCACCACGTAAACTAGGGCAGACCGATGCACCACGTAATATCGGGCAGACCGATGCAGAACGTAAACTCGATCATACCGATGCTTCACGTAATCTCGATCTTACCGATGCACCACGTAAACAAGGGCAGACCGATGCAGAACGTAAAGTAGATCTTACCGATGCACCACGTAATCTCGATCTTACCGATGCACCACGTAATCTCCATCTTACCGATGCACCACGTGAACTGGATCTTACCGATGCAGAACGTGAATTGGATCTTACCGATGCAGAACGTGAATTGGATCTTACCGATGCACCACGTAAACTCGATCATACCGATGCACCACGTAATCTCGGGCAGACCGATGCACAACGTAAATGACGATCGGGACCGGGGCGATCGGTCGTATCTGACACCGCCGGCTCGGTTCTAACATCGTCAATGAGTCGGGGTTGTAAAAAAGGACGTGAACATTTTTCCTTATAAAAATCAAACCCGACCATGGATTTTGATTCTGATTGTTGATTATCGCTACTAGAACATATAAGGAGGCAACCAAATCAAATTTGAGAAAATTCCACGATCAGAAAATTTTTTTCGAAAAAAAAAAAAAATCGTAATCACCTCGGTCATGGCGAGTTATTTTCCGTATTTCATTCCACAATCAACGTACAACATAGAAGAAATCATCTCTCTAACTATCCTGGTTCAAAAGTTGTATCGGAACATTTCACGTCGTAATATCTCGCCAAGTCCAGACCTCGGCGATAGGTAGTATCTGACACCGTCCGCTCGGGACTGACATCGACTTGGACTCGGGCTGATGATGGGGAGGCGTTTAAGGACGTGAACATTTTTCCTTATAAAAATTAAAGTCGACAATGAATATTGATTCTGATTACTGATTTACGCTTTAAAAACACATTAGAAGGCAACCAAATCGAATTTGAGGAAATTCCACGATCAGAAAATTTTTTTCGAAAAAAAAAAAAATCCGAAAAATATTTTTCGATTCCGATTACTGATTTACTCTTTTAGAACACATTAGGAGGCAACCAAATCAAATTTGAGAAAATTCCACAATCAGAAAATTTTTTTCGAAAAAAAAAAAAATTCGAGGACACCTCGGTCATGGCAAGTTATTTCCCACAATCCATTCCCCGATCCACGTACATCCCAGAAAAAATCATCTCTCTAACTATCCTGGTTCAAAAGTTGTATCGGAACATTTTCACGTCGAAAATATATCTCTAAGTCCAAACCGATGCACCACGTAAACTAGGGCAGACCGATGCACCACGTAATATCGGGCAGACCGATGCAGAACGTAAACTCGATCATACCGATGCTTCACGTAATCTCGATCTTACCGATGCACCACGTAAACAAGGGCAGACCGATGCAGAACGTAAAGTAGATCTTACCGATGCACCACGTAATCTCGATCTTACCGATGCACCACGTAATCTCCATCTTACCGATGCACCACGTGAACTGGATCTTACCGATGCACCACGTAATCTCAATCTTACCGATGCACCACGTGAACTGGATCTTACCGATGCAGAACGTGAATTGGATCTTACCGATGCACCACGTAAACTCGATCTTACCGATGCACCACGTAATCTCGATCTTACCGATGCACCACGTGAACTGGATCTTACCGATGCAGAACGTGAATTGGATCTTACCGATGCACCACGTAAACTCGATCTTACCGATGCACCACGTAATCTCAATCTTACCGATGCACCACGTGAACTGGATCTTACCGATGCAGAACGTGAATTGGATCTTACCGATGCACCACGTAAACTCGATCTTACCGATGCACCACGTAATCTCAATCTTACCGATGCACCACGTGAACTGGATCTTACCGATGCAGAACGTGAATTGGATCTTACCGATGCACCACGTAAACTCGATCTTACCGATGCACCACGTAATCTCGATCTTACCGATGCACCACGTGAACTGGATCTTACCGATGCAGAACGTGAATTGGATCTTACCGATGCACCACGTAAACTCGATCTTACCGATGCACCACGTAATCTCAATCTTACCGATGCATCACGTAATCTCGATCTTACCGATGCAGAACGTAAACTCGATCATACCGATGCACCACGTTATCTCGGCAGACCGATGCAGAACGTAAAAAAAAAGCTTACAGCACGCGGTGTTCCCAAGCGGTCACCCATCCAAGTACTAACCGCGCCCGACGCTGCTTGGCTTCAGTGTTCAATTCAATTCAATTCAATTCAAACATGTATATTTGGTGTTAAGAAATACATTATAAGTTGGTATATGAACTTATTTATAATACATTGGGGGGCTATAAAGCTTCTACTTAGTACAAGTATATACATTTAATTATGATAATAAAAAATGATTGAATATCTTAAAATAATTGGGGATAAGGGGGATTTTTATTTAATATCGTTTATTTATTTATATGTTCTCATTAGGAATTATTCAGGAAAATTAAAAATAAAAACCTGATTGAAATAATTTGGGGTAGGAAGTGGGGAGGTAGGGGGATATATACATATATTTACACATATTTACAGTTATTTACAATTGGAAGTTTAGTTCCGTTATGCTAATCGGCGAGATACGAATCGGTTAGGTCGCCATTTGCTGGATGTGGCCAGTCCCTTTCGTCGTAAGTCCGCTCGTGCCACTATTGGGTCGAAACCCGGGGGCCGATTGGTCATTACGATTACGGGGCGATGGACACACCTTTTGCAATGGCGGTTCTAGCGTTCATCGAATCTCGTCGATAAGACACCATTTTCAAAATGTCGTTGAGTGACAATACCAGCTTTAGCGGGTGGCGTTTCTATGGGGATTGGCTTGGGGTTTTAGGAATGTAGGAAGGTGTTGGTAAGGGAGGGAATGGGGAAGTCGGGAGTTTGTTGCGTGGATTCGCGATTTCGTTATATTTTTTGTCAGTCTGTTTGAGTTGCACTGGAATTGGTAGAAGTCATTGGAGATTTTGTTTATGTATTCTCGTATTGTCGGTATGTTTGCTTGTTCGTGTAGGTCTGAGATTCTTGTAAAGTACGGCTTGTTTAGAGCCAGTCTTAGTGCTTTGTTCTGCAAGCTTTGTATCGATCTCAAAGGGTAGGGTCTCAGGTGGCAGAAGGCCGGCGCGGCGTAAGTGATGATCGATCTTATGTATGAGGTGTATAAAAGAATTTTGTTATCTGAATTTAAATGACTTTTTTTGCACAATAGAGGATATAGCTTCTTTTTTGTTGCATAACCTTTGGCGACTTGATTTTTGATGTGTCGGTGAAAGTTAAGTCTTTCATCTAGTTCAACTCCTAGGTATTTGATACTGTTTTTGGGTTGAACTTCGATGTCACCTATTTTTAATTTATTTTGGATAATTTTATTATTTTTCCTTCTGCTAAACACGATTTGTTCGGTTTTCGCTTCGTTCAGTTTGATTTTCCATCTGTCAAAATATTTATGAAGAATTTTGAGATGGGTTTTAAGCTCGTTGTTAGCGTCTTCAGCGCAGTTTGAATGAGCATATATTGCTGTATCATCTGCGAAGAGTGCTAGGTTTGTATTTTTGTGCATTGGGATATCTTGGACATAGATATTAAATAATCTAGGTCCGAGGACAGAGCCCTGTACAATGCCCGCAGTAATGTCGATGGGGTCGGAAATTTCCTTTCCTACTCGGACAGTGAATTTCCTATCTGATAAGTAGGAGTTCACCAGTTTCGTAATGAACTTGGGGAACTCTAATTTTATCATTTTGTAGGTCAGGCCCTCTATCCAGACTTTATCGAAAGCTTTTTCGATATCTAGAAGGAGCAGGACCGTATGATTTTTGATATTGAAGTTATTAATAATATCTACGACTATTCTGCATGTTTGCTGTGTCGAGCTGTGTTTTGCCTTGAATCCAAACTGATGGTCATCTTTAATCTGGTTATTTTTAATTACTGAATTGATTTTAGTCAACAGTATTTTCTCAGTCAATTTACTAAGGTTAGATAATAGGCTGATCGGGCGATAATTACTCGGAGAGGTCGTGATCTTTCCGGATTTGGGGATGGGCGTAACTATCGCCGTTTTCCAGCACTTAGGCCAGTACTGGAATTTAAAAATTGCGTTAATAATATAGTTCAATTGAACTATTGATTTTTTAGAAAGATTTCTGATCAGCCTATTATCTATTTCGTCGTTTCCCGGAGCTTTCTTCATCGGGAGTTTTTTAATTAATTCGAAAATTTCCGTTGGGTTCGTTAAGAACTTTTGTTCTGGTTTAACGAACCTGTTGGAATTAAGGAAATTTTCTACTGTTTTACGTATGTCCGCCTGTTCATGGTCATCGGCTTGAGAAATATGATGAGCGGTTTCGAAGGTTTCCGCTAATATGTTCGCTTTTTCTTTATCGGTAGAGAATTCCGCGGAATTTTGGATTAAGATGGGAACCTCGGAGTATTTTTTAATATTACTTTGGACTGTTTTCCAAAGGAAGGTTCTGTCGTTATTTATTTTAGTGAGTTTTTGTTCCCATCTTTCATTCTGGAGGTTTTTGATTTCTTTCCGGATTTCGCGAGTATAAATGTTGAGAATTTCTTTATCTATTGAATTTCTATGTTTTTGCCAAAGTTTCCTAGTTTTATTTCTCGATTTGATAAGATCGATTATATGAGGGGGGAGTTTTTTGTACGCTAAATTTTGTTGTTTTTTAGGGGTTGTTTTATCGCGAGCATATTTGAGGGCCTTCGTAAACGTCTCGATTTCCCTTTCGATTTCTGAGGCGGTTTCAATTTTGTTGTTGATAGCGATTTTGCTATCCAATTTTTTACGAAAGATATCCCAGTTGGTGACTGAGTAGTCGTACACCAACTTGGCTGGGTTTCTTTCGATATCAATGTTGACTTTGAAAATAACTGGGTTGTGGTCAGATCCCAGTTGACAACTAGTTTCTGGGATACTGTTTATGCGGACGTTTTTGGTAAGCACCAAATCTATTGTACTTGGTGCTTTGCCATTGCCCGGGAAATGTGTATGTCCACTAGGGACGTTCAAGGTTATATAATTGTTGGATTCAAGGAAACTGAAAAGGCGATTCCCGTTAGTATTTCTGCAATTGCAGTTCCACTCTTCGTGCTTAGCGTTCAAGTCGCCTAGAACGATAACGTTGGCGGTTTTTTTAATTGTAAACAGGTTCCTTAAACAATTATTGGTGAATTTGTTACTAGGGCTGTTGTACACCGCCGTAATAACGAAGTTTTCATTAAAAATTACACTAATATTCTCTATTGTGCACTTTACTTTGGGTAAAGGCGAGATGGTGGATGCGCTACTAAGACTGTTCTTCACAAGAATGGCGACTCCACCAAAACCAGAATTGTCGTTTCGGTCCGCTCTAAAGGTTCTGTAACCGTTAATGAAGAATTTGTTTATGTCTTTCAGTCTAGTCTCGTTAATTGTAAGTACGTCTATTTTGTTGAAATTTAGAAAGTTCTCAATTTCGGTGTGTTTTTGAGACACACCGTTGGCGTTCCACGTAACTATTTTCAAGGACTTAGAATCCATTTGAGGTAATTACATATTCAAAGAATATTTTCGACCGTTCCTGTTGAGAAGCGGCACTCTCCAATTTTTTATTTAAAAGCTTTATACTTTCAAGGAATTTATTTAGGTTGATATAAGAATTGAGTTTTTTAAATTCATTTTGAATTTCCTCAAATGGATTTCCTGTTGATTGGAATTCCGGGGATGGCGTAGATGGGATATTTGGCAGGATGGTGGGTGCGCTTTTGCTGGTATTGTCACTCACCTTATTTGCTTTGATTGTCGCCTCATAGGCGGCTTTCCTCTGTTCCCAGGGGTTGCTTTCTGGAATTGGGGCTGGCCTGTATCTCGGTTTGGGGGCGACTGCGGGTCTGGAACTCCTGGAGTTCTTCTTTTCGATTATAGATTTGTAGATTGGACAGTCAATGCTGTTTGCCGGGTGACTTCCATGGCAATTAATGCACTTAGCCAAGGTTGTTATTGGTTTGGGGCAGTTCATCGTCAAATGCGACTCGGCGCATTTGAGACATTTTTCCGCCCTATGGCAGTTGGCGGTGGCGTGGCCCCACAACTGGCATCTGTGGCACTGAATGATTTCTTTTTTGGTGGTGTACCGATTCCACCTAATTTTAGTGTAGCTTACAACTTTTATGTGGTGTTGTAGCTGTTTTAAGGTGACTGTATTGTCGGTCACCACCATGTAGGCCGGGGATTGCGTCGCCCTCATCTTATGGATTTGTATTACTGGAACATTCTGGCCTATTAAATCGTCCTTAATTTCCTCCAGCTCGATGTCTTGCTCTAGGCCCCTCAACGTAAAAGCGTGGGTCTTTAGGTGTTTGGGGGTATAAGTGTGGTACTGTATACCATGTTTGTCCAAGAATTTCATGATTTTTTCTTGGTCTTTCAAGGTCTCACTGTATATGGTGGTGTCATTTACCCCATATTTTAAGTAGAAGTTTCCGTCTACTTCGGATTTTATCTCCTTCACTTTTCTGGCGTGGTTTGTAAATACCCCCAGTACGACAATTGGGGGCGGTTTTTTGGCAGATTTAGGTTCAACTTCGTCCTTCGTAGTTTCAGGGAGGTAGTTGAATCTATTTTTGATTTCAACGTGCTGGACCGTCTTTCTTTTTAGGGTTTTTTTGGTGGTTGGGTGCGTGAATTTGGGATTATTGATATCGGTAGTCCTCGATTTTTTGGTTGGTGCGGTGGAGGTGGAGCTTTCCTCGCCGGAACTTGTATCGTTGTTCTCGATTTCCATCTTATCGAGCGTCATTTTCGATTTAAATTCCTCGCTCGGAGGAATTTAAATTAGAAACTTTAGTCACTTTCACTTCAAATACGGTCAGTTTTGTCCAAATCGACCCAAAACAGGTAAATTTCAGGTAGATTTCACTAACACTTGGGTTTGGAATGCGGCTAGTCGCCGTAAAGTCTAGACAGAGCGGCTTCACTTCGGAATGCGGCCAACGCCGGAGGGGTTTTACGCCCTGTTTCGTCTACGGAATGTGGCGAATCGCCCGAGGGCATGAGACGAACACTTGAAACACTTTCACAATTATACAGGTAATTCTGAGAGGTCTGGAGACGACAACCTTTCGGCGCAAGGGTCTGACGAGAACTGGCAATTTCAGCGTGGTATGGCCGTAAACAACAAATATAGCGATATTTTCTATGATATCTCACTTTTTGGGAGCGGAAAGGACGTGAACGTTTTTCCTTATAAAAAATGAAATAACTTTTGGATATTAATTCTGATTGTTGATTTAAGTTTTAAGAACACATTAGGACATATCTCAATGAAATTTGAGGGATTTCCGAAATCGAAAAATATTTTTCGAAAAAAAAAAAAAATCCCAGAAGACCTCGGTCATCTCAAGTTTATTTCCATATTCTATTACACAATCAACGTACATCACAAAAGGAACCATCTCTCTAACTATCACAGTTAAATTTTTGTATCGGAACATTTCACGTCGGAATATCTCGCTAAGTCCAGACCGGGGAGATCGGTCGCATTTGACACCGTCCGCTCCGGTCTAACATCGTCTTGGAGTCGGGGTAACGATGGAGAGGCGTTTAAGGACGTGAACATTTTTCCTTATAAAAATTAAAGTCGACAATGAATATTGATTCTGATTACTGATTTACTCTTTTAGTACACATTAGAAGGCAACGCAATCAGATTTGAGGAAATTTCAAGATCAGAAAATTTTTTTCGAAAAAAAAAAAAATTCAAGAACACCTGGGTCATGGCAAGTTATTTCCCACAATCCATTCCACAATCAACGTACAACATAGAAGAAATCATCTCTCTAACTATCCTGGTTCAAAAGTTGTATCGGAACATTTCACGTCGAAATACCTCGCCAAGTCCAGACCGGGGCGATAGGTAGTATCTGACACCGTCCGCTCGGGACTGACATCGACTTGGACTCGGGCTAATGATGGGGAGGCGTTTAAGGACGTGAACATTTTTCCTTATAAAAATTAAAGTCGACAATGAATATTGATTCTGATTACTGATTTACGCTTTAAAAACACATTAGAAGGCAACCAAATCAAATTTGAGGAAATTCCAAAATCAGAAAATTTTTTTTCAAAAAAAAAAAAATCCGAAAAATATTTTTCGATTCTGATTACTGATTTACTCTTTTAGAACACATTAGAAGGCAACGAAATCAAATTTGAGTGAAATCCAAAATCAGAAAATATTTTTCGAAAAAAAAAAAAAATTCGAGAACACCTCGGTCATGGCAAGTTATTTTCCACAATCCATTCCCCAATCAACGTACATCCCAGAAAAAATCATCTCTCTAACTATCCTGGTTCAAAAGTTGTATCGGAACATTTTCACGTCGAAAATATATCTCAGAGTCCAGACCGATGCAGAACGTAAACTCGATCATACCGATGCTTCACGTAATCTCGATCTTACCGATGCACAACGTAAACTAGATCACACCGATGCAGAACGTAAACTCGATCATACCGATGCACCACGTAAACTCAGGCAGACCGATGCAGAACGTGAACTCGATCTTACCGATGCACCACGTAATCTCGATCTTACCGATGCACCACGTAAACTCGGGCAGACCGATGCAGAACGTGAACTCGATCTTACCGATGCACCACGTAAACTAGGGCTGACCGATGCATCACGTAAACGACGATCGAGAGGCGCGAAAGGACGTGAACGTTTTTCATTATAAAAATTGAAATAAATGATAAATAATGATTCTGATTGTTGGTTATCATTTTTAATAAGCATTAGGAGGCAACCAAATGAAATTTGAGGAAATTCCGATAATAGAAAATTTTTTCGAAAAAAAAAAAAAATTCATGAAATCCTCGGTCATCGCAAAATATTTACCATATTCTGTTCGATAATCAACGTATATTTAAGAAGGAATCATATCTGTATCTATCTTGGTTCAAATTTTGTATCGGAACATTTTGACCAAAGTCCGAGCTTCGGCCGAAACAGACACCGCTGACCTGGCCTATCGATCGACCGAGAGTCGGGGATAGAGCGTAAGTGTTGTCTGGAGGGGAACCCTGTGCTCTCCTGACATATATAGGGAAGGTGGTCGCGTTGGGCGATGCAGAACGTTTGGATCGGGAATTATATTTTTGGTTCAGCTATTGGAATATGGTTTATTGTTGGTATATATTGGCGAAATAACGTTCTTACTGACTGGGGATATTCATAAAAATGAGTCCGGAGATTTTCAGATCGAAGTCCGAGTGATCCGACTTGGAAGGCGTGTTGGGTGGGTCGAGATGGCTTAGATAGATCAGACGAGGCGGGCTAAGTGTTGACGTCATGCATCGGTCCATTTTCAGATTGAGTCCGAGTAATCCGACTTTGAAAGAGTGTTGGGTGCGTCGAGACTGTTTAGATAGATCGGACGAGGCGGACTAGGTGTTAACGACATGCATCGGTATATTTTCTGATCGGAGTCCGAAGAAATCGGCCCTAGTAGGCGCAGCGGACGGTCGAGACGGCCTCGGTGGGTCGGATCGATCGGGAAAAGTTTGCTAAATCGTGTCTGGAGGGGAACCTTGGGTTCTCCTGACATATATAGGGGATAAGGT
>NC_059508.1:37710037-37715037 GCF_914767665.1 Harmonia axyridis
GACTTGGACTCGGGCTGATGATGGGGAGGCGTTTAAGGACGTGAACATTTTTCCTTATAAAAATTAAAGTCGACAATGAATATTGATTCTGATTACTGATTTACGCTTTAAAAACACATTAGAAGGCAACCAAATCGAATTTGAGGAAATTCCACGATCAGAAAATTTTTTTCGAAAAAAAAAAAAATCCGAAAAATATTTTTCGATTCCTATTACTGATTTACTCTTTTAGAACACATTAGGAGGCAACCAAATCAAATTTGAGAAAATTCCACAATCAGAAAATTTTTTTCGAAAAAAAAAAAAATTCGAGGACACCTCGGTCATGGCAAGTTATTTTCCACAATCCATTCCCCAATCGACGTACATCACAGAAAAAATCATCTCTCTAACTATCCTGGTTCAAAAGTTGTATCGGAACATTTTCACGTCGAAAATATATCTCTAAGTCCAGACCGATGCACAACGTAAACTAGGGCTGAACCGATGCACCACGTAATATCGGGCAGACCGATGCAGAACGTAAACTCGATCATACCGATGCTTCACGTAATCTCGATCTTACCGATGCACCACGTAAACAAGGGCAGACCGATGCAGAACGTAAAGTAGATCTTACCGATGCACCCCGTAATCTCGATCTTACCGATGCACCACGTAATCTCCATCTTACCGATGCACCACGTGAACTGGATCTTACCGATGCAGAACGTGAATTGGATCTTACCGATGCACCACGTAAACTCGATCATACCGATGCACCACGTAATCTCGGGCAGACCGATGCACAACGTGAATGACGATCGGGACCGGGGCGATCGGTCGTATCTGACACCGCCGGCTCGGTTCTAACATCGTCAATGAGTCGGGGTTGAAAAAAAGGACGTGAACATTTTTCCTTATAAAAATCAAACCCGATCATGGATTTTGATTCTGATTGTTGATTATCGCTATTAGAACATATAAGGAGGCAACCAAATCAAATTTGAGAAAATTCCACGATCAGAAAATTTTTTTCGAAAAAAAAAAAAAAATCGTAATCACCTCGGTCATGGCGAGTTATTTTCCGTATTTCATTCCACAATCAACGTACAACATAGAAGAAATCATCTCTCTAACTATCCTGGTTCAAAAGTTGTATCGGAACATTTCACGTCGTAATATCTCGCCAAGTCCAGACCTCGGCGATAGGTAGTATCTGACACCGTCCGCTCGGGACTGACATCGACTTGGACTCGGGCTGATGTGGGGGAGGCGTTTAAGGACGTGAACATTTTTCCTTATAAAAATTAAAGTCGACAATGAATATTGATTCTGATTACTGATTTACGCTTTAAAAACACATTAGAAGGCAACCAAATCGAATTTGAGGAAATTCCACGATCAGAAAATTTTTTTCGAAAAAAAAAAAAAATCCGAAAAATATTTTTCGATTCCTATTACTGATTTACTCTTTTAGAACACATTAGGAGGCAACCAAATCAAATTTGAGAAAATTCCACAATCAGAAAATTTTTTTCGAAAAAAAAAAAAATTCGAGGACACCTCGGTCATGGCAAGTTATTTTCCACAATCCATTCCCCAATCGACGTACATCACAGAAAAAATCATCTCTCTAACTATCCTGGTTCAAAAGTTGTATCGGAACATTTTCACGTCGAAAATATATCTCTAAGTCCAGACCGATGCACAACGTAAACTAGGGCTGAACCGATGCACCACGTAATATCGGGCAGACCGATGCAGAACGTAAACTCGATCATACCGATGCTTCACGTAATCTCGATCTTACCGATGCACCACGTAAACAAGGGCAGACCGATGCAGAACGTAAAGTAGATCTTACCGATGCACCACGTAATCTCGATCTTACCGATGCACCACGTAATCTCCATCTTACCGATGCACCACGTGAACTGGATCTTACCGATGCAGAACGTGAATTGGATCTTACCGATGCACCACGTAAACTCGATCTTACCGATGCACCACGTAATCTCAATCTTACCGATGCACCACGTGAACTGGATCTTACCGATGCAGAACGTGAATTGGATCTTACCGATGCACCACGTAAACTCGATCTTACCGATGCACCACGTAATCTCAATCTTACCGATGCACCACGTGAACTGGATCTTACCGATGCAGAACGTGAATTGGATCTTACCGATGCACCACGTAAACTCGATCTTACCGATGCACCACGTAATCTCAATCTCACCGATGCACCACGTGAACTGGATCTTACCGATGCAGAACGTGAATTGGATCTTACCGATGCACCACGTAAACTCGATCTTACCGATGCACCACGTAATCTCGATCTTACCGATGCACCACGTAATCTCAATCTTACCGATGCATCACGTAATCTCGATCTTACCGATGCAGAACGTAAACTCGATCATACCGATGCACCACGTTATCTCGGCAGACCGATGCAGAACGTAAAAAAAAAGCTTACAGCACGCGGTGTTCCCAAGCGGTCACCCATCCAAGTACTAACCGCGCCCGACGCTGCTTGGCTTCAGTGTTCTGACGAGAACTGGCAATTTCAGCGTGGTATGGCCGTAAACAACATATATTGCGATATTTTCTATGATATCTCACTTTTTGGGAGCGGAAAGGACGTGAACGTTTTTCCTCATAAAAAATGAAATAACTTTTGGATATTAATTCTGATTGTTGATTTAAGCTTTAAGAACACATTAGGACATATCTCAATGAAATTTGAGGGATTTCCGAAATCGAAAAATATTTTTCGAAAAAAAAAAAAAATCCCAGAAGACCTCGGTCATCTCAAGTTTATTTCCATATTCTATTACACAATCAACGTACATCACAAAAGGAACCATCTCTCTAACTATCACAGTTAAATTTTTGTATCGGAACATTTCACGTCGGAATATCTCGCTAAGTCCAGACCGGGGAGATCGGTCGCATCTGACACCGTCCGCTCCGGTCTAACATCGTCTTGGAGTCGGGGTAACGATGGAGAGGCGTTTAAGGACGTGAACATTTTTCCTTATAAAAATTAAAGTCGACAATGAATATTGATTCTGATTACTGATTTACTCTTTTAGAACACATTAGAAGGCAACGCAATCAGATTTGAGGAAATTTCAAGATCAGAAAATTTTTTTCGAAAAAAAAAAAAATTCAAGAACACCTGGGTCATGGCAAGTTATTTCCCACAATCCATTCCACAATCAACGTACAACATAGAAGAAATCATCTCTCTAACTATCCTGGTTCAAAAGTTGTATCGGAACATTTCACGTCGAAATACCTCGCCAAGTCCAGACCGGGGCGATAGGTAGTATCTGACACCGTCCGCTCGGGACTGACATCGACTTGGACTCGGGCTAATGATGGGGAGGCGTTTAAGGACGTGAACATTTTTCCTTATAAAAATTAAAGTCGACAATGAATATTGATTCTGATTACTGATTTACGCTTTAAAAACACATTAGAAGGCAACCAAATCAAATTTGAGGAAATTCCAAAATCAGAAAATTTTTTTTCAAAAAAAAAAAAATCCGAAAAATATTTTTCGATTCTGATTACTGATTTACTCTTTTAGAACACATTAGAAGGCAACGAAATCAAATTTGAGTAAAATCCAAAATCAGAAAATATTTTTCGAAAAAAAAAAAAAATTCGAGAACACCTCGGTCATGGCAAGTTATTTTCCACAATCCATTCCCCAATCAACGTACATCCCAGAAAAAATCATCTCTCTAACTATCCTGGTTCAAAAGTTGTATCGGAACATTTTCACGTCGAAAATATATCTCTAAGTCCAGACCGATGCAGAACGTAAACTCGATCATACCGATGCTTCACGTAATCTCGATCTTACCGATGCACAACGTAAACTAGATCACACCGATGCAGAACGTAAACTCGATCTCACCGATGCACCACGTGAACTGGATCTTACCGATGCAGAACGTGAATTGGATCTTACCGATGCACCACGTAAACTCGATCTTACCGATGCACCACGTAATCTCGATCTTACCGATGCACCACGTGAACTGGATCTTACCGATGCAGAACGTGAACTCGATCTTACCGATGCACCACGTAAACTAGGGCTGACCGATGCATCACGTAAACGACGATCGAGAGGCGCGAAAGGACGTGAACGTTTTTCATTATAAAAATTGAAATAAATGATAAATAATGATTCTGATTGTTGATTATCGTTTTTAATATGCATTAGTAGGCAACCAAATGAAATTTGAGGAAATTCCGATAACAGAAAATTTTTTCGAAAAAAAAAAAAATTCATGAAATCCTCGGTCATCGCAAAATATTTACCATATTCTGTTCGATAATCAACGTATATTTAAGAAGGAATCATATCTGTATCTATCTTGGTTCAAATTTTGTATCGGAACATTTTGACCAAAGTCCGAGCTTCGGCCGAAACAGACACCGCTGACCTGGCCTATCGATCGACCGAGAGTCGGGGATAGAGCGTAAGTGTTGTCTGGAGGGGAACCCTGTGCTCTCCTGACATATATAGGGAAGGTGGTCGCGTTGGGCGATGCAGAACGTTTGGATCGGGAATTATATTTTTGGTTCAGCTATTGGAATATGGTTTATTGTTGGTATATATTGGCGAAATAACGTTCTTACTGACTGGGGATATTCATAAAAATGAGTCCGGAGATTTTCAGATCGAAGTCCGAGTGATCCGACTTGGAAGGCGTGTTGGGTGGGTCGAGATGGCTTAGATCGATCAGACGAGGCGGGCTAAGTGTTGACGTCATGCATCGGTCCATTTTCAGATTGAGTCCGAGTAATCCGACTTTGAAAGAGTGTTGGGTGCGTCGAGACTGTTTAGATAGATCGGACGAGGCGGACTAGGTGTTAACGACATGCATCGGTATATTTTCTGATCGGAGTCCGAAGAAATCGGCCCTAGTAGGCGCAGCGGACGGTCGAGACGGCCTCGGTGGGTCGGATCGATCGGGAAAAGTTTGCTA
>NC_059508.1:37720037-37722537 GCF_914767665.1 Harmonia axyridis
CTCAGGACAGGTGAGACTACCCGCTGAATTTAAGCATATTATTAAGCGGAGGAAAAGAAACTAACTAGGATTCCCTTAGTAGCGGCGAGCGAACAGGGATTAGCCCAGCACTGAATCCCGCGATCGTAACCGGTCGCCGGGAGATGTGGTGTTTGGAAGGATCCATTATCTGGCGAGTTCGCGGCGCGTTCAAGTCCATCTTGAATGGGGCCATCGCCCATAGAGGGTGCCAGGCCCGTAGCGACCGCTGCGGCTTGCTAGAGGATCTCTTCTTAGAGTCGGGTTGCTTGAGAGTGCAGCCCTAAGTGGGTGGTAAACTCCATCTAAGGCTAAATATAACCACGAGACCGATAGCGAACAAGTACCGTGAGGGAAAGTTGAAAAGAACTTTGAAGAGAGAGTTCAAGAGTACGTGAAACCGTTCAGGGGTAAACCTGAGAAACCCGAAAGGTCGAATGGGGAGATTCATTCGCGCCTGTTGTTGGGATTTACTGACTGTGGAAACGGCGACGTTCGCGTTGGCTGTTCCCTTCGGTTCATCTCCGGCTTCGGACGCGTGCACTTCTCCCCTAGTAGGTCGTCGCGATCCGTTGGGTGCTGTTCTACGGTCTCGAGTGTAGCCCGTGAGCTCGGATTTTCCGATGTTTACGGACACTGGGTTTCCGAACAGCTCGCTCGACGGTTTACTGATGGCGGGAGGCCGCGACTTAGTTCGCGTCCGGCCCGTGGCAAGTATGTGAATTGTGATGGCGATCGGACCTAGTGCCGATTCCGTCCGTTTGCGACTGTTCGCCGCGGTGTTCTTGGACAGACCTCTTGAAACGCCGATCAGCGACGCTATTGCTTTGGGTACTTTCAGGACCCGTCTTGAAACACGGACCAAGGAGTCTAGCGTGTGCGCGAGTCATTGGGAATCACTAAACCTAAAGGCGCAATGAAAGTAACGGTTCACTTTATGTGAACTAAGGGAAGATGGTCGGTCTCCATGACTGACCCGCATTCCCGGGGCGCCTCATTCTCATTGCGAGAGGAGGCGCACCAAGAGCGTACACGCTGGGACCCGAAAGATGGTGAACTATGCCTGGTCAGGACGAAGTCAGGGGAAACCCTGATGGAGGTCCGTAGCGATTCTGACGTGCAAATCGATCGTCGGAACTGGGTATAGGGGCGAAAGACTAATCGAACCATCTAGTAGCTGGTTCCCTCCGAAGTTTCCCTCAGGATAGCTGGCGCTCGTTGCATACGAGTCTCATCCGGTAAAGCGAATGATTAGAGGCATTGGGGTCGAAACGACCTCAACCTATTCTCAAACTTTAAATGGGTGAGATCTCCGGCTTGCTTGAATGTGAAGCCGCGAGATTTCGGATCAGAGTGCCAAGTGGGCCATTTTTGGTAAGCAGAACTGGCGCTGTGGGATGAACCAAACGCCGAGTTAAAGCGCCTAAATCGACGCTTATGGGATACCATGAAAGGCGTTGGTAACTTAAGACAGCAGGACGGTGGCCATGGAAGTCGGAATCCGCCAAGGAGTGTGTAACAACTCACCTGCCGAAGTTACTAGCCCTGAAAATGGATGGCGCTGAAGCGTCGTGCTTATACTCGGCCGTCAGTGGCATGTGCGGTCGCCCTTCGGGGCGGTCATGAAGCCCTGATGAGTAGGAGGGTCGCGGAGGTGAGCGCAGAAGGGCTGGCCGTGAGGCCGTCTGGAGCCGCCTTCGGTGCAGATCTTGGTGGTAGTAGCAAATACTCCAGCGAGGCCCTGGAGAGCTGAGGTGGAGAAGGGTTTCGTGTGAACAGCCGTTGCACACGAGTCAGTCGATCCTAAGCCCTAGGCGAAAGCCGATGTTGATGTGGCGTTGTTAATCGTGTTTATAAGTGGTGGCAGAAATGCTATGCATCTTGACGCGTGACGCACGCCCGTCGGGCGAAAGGGAATCCGGTTCCTATTCCGGAACCCGGCAGCGGAACCGAAATTAAACCGGGCCCTCGTAAGAGAGTTCGTCGGGGCAACCCAAAAGGACCCGGAGACGCCGTCGAGAGATCCGGGAAGAGTTTTCTTTTCTGCATAAGCGTTCGAGTTCCATGGAATCCTCTAGCAGGGAGATATGGTTTGGAACGCGAAGAGCACCGCATTTGCGGCGGTGTCCGGATCTTCTCCTCGGACCTTGAAAATCCGGGAGAGGGCCACGTGTAGGCGTCGCGCCGGCTCGTACCCATATCCGCAGCTGGTCTCCAAGGTAAAGAGCCTCTAGTCGATAGAATAATGTAGGTAAGGGAAGTCGGCAAATTAGATCCGTAACTTCGGGATAAGGATTGGCTCTGAGGATTGTGGCGTGTCGGGCTTGTTGGGGAAGTGGGTCACGGCTAACGTACCGGGCCTGGGCGAGGTGATGCGTTTCGCTTGCGTTACGTTTGATCCGAGCTCGGTCCCGCGTCTTGGCCTCCCGCGGAATCGTCAAGCTTCGAGACCCCGTGAGTGCTCGCAAGGGTGCTCTGGGTA
>NC_059508.1:37727537-37735037 GCF_914767665.1 Harmonia axyridis
TAGGTCCGATTACCGCTGGATCAGACGACGATTGTAACTTGTTGGATACGAATGTATCCGATGTATGTACGTCGTCCGTCTCAGATCTGTAGTAAGTGGGCCTACCCAAGATGCACACGATAATTTTAGCTTAAACCATGCCGAAAAGTCGACTTCACGTCGTGCATCGGTACAAAATTATTCAAGGGGCAAAATAAATTCACGAGAGTAGGTCCGATTACCGCTGGATCAGACGACGATCGTAACTTGTTGGATACAAATGTATCCGATGTATGTACGTCGTCCCTCTCTGATCTACGGTACGTGGACCGACCCAAGATGCACACGATAATTTTAGCTGACTTCATGCCGAAAAGTCGGTTCACGTCATGCATCGGTATCTTAAATCGCGCCGTAAAGTCGTTCACGTCATGCATCGGTATCTTAAATCGAGCCGAAAAGTCGGCTCACGTCATGCATCGGCGTCTTTTTTTTGTGCCACCGATGCATGACGTGAACGACCCTAGGGCGCGATTTAAAGCCATACCGATGCATGACGTGAACGACTTTTCGGCTCGATTTAAGATACCGATGCATGACGTGAACGACTTTACGGCGCGATTTAAGATACCGATGCATGACGTGAACGACTTTACGGCGCGATTTAAGATACCGATGCATGACGTGAACGACTTTACGGCGCGATTTAAAGCTATACCGATGCATGACGTAAACAAGATCACACCGATGCAGCACGTTAACATTAAAGCCCGCCTAATCCGATCGATGGAGGCCGTCTCGAGTGTCCAACTTGCTCACAAGAGCCGAGAAACAAACCGATGCATCACGTAGACAAGATCGTACCGAATGTTAACACAATCCAGAAGGAAATAATCTTAGATGAATATCGATTCTGATTATTGATTTTTCTTTCGCGATATTGATAGAAGACATCTGAATGAATTTCGAATTAATTCCGAAATCAAAAAAATATTTTCAATAAATTTTTTTTTCTAGAGTACCTCGGTCTTTTCTATTTTTTTCCAAGTTTCGTACGTCAATCAACATACATCCCAGAAAAAATCATCTCTCTAACTATCCTGGTTCAAAAGTTGTATCGGAACATTTCACGTCGAAAAAGAACATAGGCGAAAAAGGACGTGAACATTATTCCTTATAAAAACCAAACCCGACCATGGATTTTGATTCTGATTGTTGATTATCGCTATTAGAACACATTAGGAGGCAACCAAATCAAATTTGAGAAAATTCCACGATCAGAAAATTTTTTTCGAAAAAAAAAAAAAAATTCGAGGACACCTCGGTCATGGCAAGTTATTTTCCACAATCCATTCCCCAATCGACGTACATCACAGAAAAAATCATCTCTCTAACTATCCTGGTTCAAAAGTTGTATCGGAACATTTTCACGTCGAAAATATATCTCTAAGTCCAGACCGATGCACCACGTAATCTCGGGCAGACCGATGCACAACGTAAATGACGATCGGGACCGGGGCGATCGGTCGTATCTGACACCGCCGGCTCGGTTCTAACATCGTCAATGAGTCGGGGTTGAAAAAAAGGACGTGAACATTTTTCCTTATAAAAATCAAACCCGATCATGGATTTTGATTCTGATTGTTGATTATCGCTATTAGAACATATAAGGAGGCAACCAAATCAAATTTGAGAAAATTCCACGATCAGAAAATTTTTTTCGAAAAAAAAAAAAAATCGTAATCACCTCGGTCATGGCGAGTTATTTTCCGTATTTCATTCCACAATCAACGTACAACATAGAAGAAATCATCTCTCTAACTATCCTGGTTCAAAAGTTGTATCGGAACATTTCACGTCGTAATATCTCGCCAAGTCCAGACCTCGGCGATAGGTAGTATCTGACACCGTCCGCTCGGGACTGACATCGACTTGGACTCGGGCTGATGATGGGGAGGCGTTTAAGGACGTGAACATTTTTCCTTATAAAAATTAAAGTCGACAATGAATATTGATTCTGATTACTGATTTACGCTTTAAAAACACATTAGAAGGCAACCAAATCGAATTTGAGGAAATTCCACGATCAGAAAATTTTTTTCGAAAAAAAAAAAAATCCGAAAAATATTTTTCGATTCCTATTACTGATTTACTCTTTTAGAACACATTAGGAGGCAACCAAATCAAATTTGAGAAAATTCCACAATCAGAAAATTTTTTTCGAAAAAAAAAAAAATTCGAGGACACCTCGGTCATGGCAAGTTATTTTCCACAATCCATTCCCCAATCGACGTACATCACAGAAAAAATCATCTCTCTAACTATCCTGGTTCAAAAGTTGTATCGGAACATTTTCACGTCGAAAATATATCTCTAAGTCCAGACCGATGCACAACGTAAACTAGGGCTGAACCGATGCACCACGTAATATCGGGCAGACCGATGCAGAACGTAAACTCGATCATACCGATGCTTCACGTAATCTCGATCTTACCGATGCACCACGTAAACAAGGGCAGACCGATGCAGAACGTAAAGTAGATCTTACCGATGCACCCCGTAATCTCGATCTTACCGATGCACCACGTAATCTCCATCTTACCGATGCACCACGTGAACTGGATCTTACCGATGCAGAACGTGAATTGGATCTTACCGATGCACCACGTAAACTCGATCATACCGATGCACCACGTAATCTCGGGCAGACCGATGCACAACGTGAATGACGATCGGGACCGGGGCGATCGGTCGTATCTGACACCGCCGGCTCGGTTCTAACATCGTCAATGAGTCGGGGTTGAAAAAAAGGACGTGAACATTTTTCCTTATAAAAATCAAACCCGATCATGGATTTTGATTCTGATTGTTGATTATCGCTATTAGAACATATAAGGAGGCAACCAAATCAAATTTGAGAAAATTCCACGATCAGAAAATTTTTTTCGAAAAAAAAAAAAAAATCGTAATCACCTCGGTCATGGCGAGTTATTTTCCGTATTTCATTCCACAATCAACGTACAACATAGAAGAAATCATCTCTCTAACTATCCTGGTTCAAAAGTTGTATCGGAACATTTCACGTCGTAATATCTCGCCAAGTCCAGACCTCGGCGATAGGTAGTATCTGACACCGTCCGCTCGGGACTGACATCGACTTGGACTCGGGCTGATGATGGGGAGGCGTTTAAGGACGTGAACATTTTTCCTTATAAAAATTAAAGTCGACAATGAATATTGATTCTGATTACTGATTTACGCTTTAAAAACACATTAGAAGGCAACCAAATCGAATTTGAGGAAATTCCACGATCAGAAAATTTTTTTCGAAAAAAAAAAAAATCCGAAAAATATTTTTCGATTCCTATTACTGATTTACTCTTTTAGAACACATTAGGAGGCAACCAAATCAAATTTGAGAAAATTCCACAATCAGAAAATTTTTTTCGAAAAAAAAAAAAATTCGAGGACACCTCGGTCATGGCAAGTTATTTTCCACAATCCATTCCCCAATCGACGTACATCACAGAAAAAATCATCTCTCTAACTATCCTGGTTCAAAAGTTGTATCGGAACATTTTCACGTCGAAAATATATCTCTAAGTCCAGACCGATGCACAACGTAAACTAGGGCTGAACCGATGCACCACGTAATATCGGGCAGACCGATGCAGAACGTAAACTCGATCATACCGATGCTTCACGTAATCTCGATCTTACCGATGCACCACGTAAACAAGGGCAGACCGATGCAGAACGTAAAGTAGATCTTACCGATGCACCACGTAATCTCGATCTTACCGATGCACCACGTAATCTCCATCTTACCGATGCACCACGTGAACTGGATCTTACCGATGCAGAACGTGAATTGGATCTTACCGATGCACCACGTAAACTCGATCTTACCGATGCACCACGTAATCTCAATCTTACCGATGCACCACGTGAACTGGATCTTACCGATGCAGAACGTGAATTGGATCTTACCGATGCACCACGTAAACTCGATCTTACCGATGCACCACGTAATCTCAATCTTACCGATGCACCACGTGAACTGGATCTTACCGATGCAGAACGTGAATTGGATCTTACCGATGCACCACGTAAACTCGATCTTACCGATGCACCACGTAATCTCAATCTCACCGATGCACCACGTGAACTGGATCTTACCGATGCAGAACGTGAATTGGATCTTACCGATGCACCACGTAAACTCGATCTTACCGATGCACCACGTAATCTCGATCTTACCGATGCACCACGTAATCTCAATCTTACCGATGCATCACGTAATCTCGATCTTACCGATGCAGAACGTAAACTCGATCATACCGATGCACCACGTTATCTCGGCAGACCGATGCAGAACGTAAAAAAAAAGCTTACAGCACGCGGTGTTCCCAAGCGGTCACCCATCCAAGTACTAACCGCGCCCGACGCTGCTTGGCTTCAGTGTTCTGACGAGAACTGGCAATTTCAGCGTGGTATGGCCGTAAACAACATATATTGCGATATTTTCTATGATATCTCACTTTTTGGGAGCGGAAAGGACGTGAACGTTTTTCCTCATAAAAAATGAAATAACTTTTGGATATTAATTCTGATTGTTGATTTAAGCTTTAAGAACACATTAGGACATATCTCAATGAAATTTGAGGGATTTCCGAAATCGAAAAATATTTTTCGAAAAAAAAAAAAAATCCCAGAAGACCTCGGTCATCTCAAGTTTATTTCCATATTCTATTACACAATCAACGTACATCACAAAAGGAACCATCTCTCTAACTATCACAGTTAAATTTTTGTATCGGAACATTTCACGTCGGAATATCTCGCTAAGTCCAGACCGGGGAGATCGGTCGCATCTGACACCGTCCGCTCCGGTCTAACATCGTCTTGGAGTCGGGGTAACGATGGAGAGGCGTTTAAGGACGTGAACATTTTTCCTTATAAAAATTAAAGTCGACAATGAATATTGATTCTGATTACTGATTTACTCTTTTAGAACACATTAGAAGGCAACGCAATCAGATTTGAGGAAATTTCAAGATCAGAAAATTTTTTTCGAAAAAAAAAAAAATTCAAGAACACCTGGGTCATGGCAAGTTATTTCCCACAATCCATTCCACAATCAACGTACAACATAGAAGAAATCATCTCTCTAACTATCCTGGTTCAAAAGTTGTATCGGAACATTTCACGTCGAAATACCTCGCCAAGTCCAGACCGGGGCGATAGGTAGTATCTGACACCGTCCGCTCGGGACTGACATCGACTTGGACTCGGGCTAATGATGGGGAGGCGTTTAAGGACGTGAACATTTTTCCTTATAAAAATTAAAGTCGACAATGAATATTGATTCTGATTACTGATTTACGCTTTAAAAACACATTAGAAGGCAACCAAATCAAATTTGAGGAAATTCCAAAATCAGAAAATTTTTTTTCAAAAAAAAAAAAATCCGAAAAATATTTTTCGATTCTGATTACTGATTTACTCTTTTAGAACACATTAGAAGGCAACGAAATCAAATTTGAGTAAAATCCAAAATCAGAAAATATTTTTCGAAAAAAAAAAAAAATTCGAGAACACCTCGGTCATGGCAAGTTATTTTCCACAATCCATTCCCCAATCAACGTACATCCCAGAAAAAATCATCTCTCTAACTATCCTGGTTCAAAAGTTGTATCGGAACATTTTCACGTCGAAAATATATCTCTAAGTCCAGACCGATGCAGAACGTAAACTCGATCATACCGATGCTTCACGTAATCTCGATCTTACCGATGCACAACGTAAACTAGATCACACCGATGCAGAACGTAAACTCGATCTCACCGATGCACCACGTGAACTGGATCTTACCGATGCAGAACGTGAATTGGATCTTACCGATGCACCACGTAAACTCGATCTTACCGATGCACCACGTAATCTCGATCTTACCGATGCACCACGTGAACTGGATCTTACCGATGCAGAACGTGAACTCGATCTTACCGATGCACCACGTAAACTAGGGCTGACCGATGCATCACGTAAACGACGATCGAGAGGCGCGAAAGGACGTGAACGTTTTTCATTATAAAAATTGAAATAAATGATAAATAATGATTCTGATTGTTGATTATCGTTTTTAATATGCATTAGTAGGCAACCAAATGAAATTTGAGGAAATTCCGATAACAGAAAATTTTTTCGAAAAAAAAAAAAATTCATGAAATCCTCGGTCATCGCAAAATATTTACCATATTCTGTTCGATAATCAACGTATATTTAAGAAGGAATCATATCTGTATCTATCTTGGTTCAAATTTTGTATCGGAACATTTTGACCAAAGTCCGAGCTTCGGCCGAAACAGACACCGCTGACCTGGCCTATCGATCGACCGAGAGTCGGGGATAGAGCGTAAGTGTTGTCTGGAGGGGAACCCTGTGCTCTCCTGACATATATAGGGAAGGTGGTCGCGTTGGGCGATGCAGAACGTTTGGATCGGGAATTATATTTTTGGTTCAGCTATTGGAATATGGTTTATTGTTGGTATATATTGGCGAAATAACGTTCTTACTGACTGGGGATATTCATAAAAATGAGTCCGGAGATTTTCAGATCGAAGTCCGAGTGATCCGACTTGGAAGGCGTGTTGGGTGGGTCGAGATGGCTTAGATCGATCAGACGAGGCGGGCTAAGTGTTGACGTCATGCATCGGTCCATTTTCAGATTGAGTCCGAGTAATCCGACTTTGAAAGAGTGTTGGGTGCGTCGAGACTGTTTAGATAGATCGGACGAGGCGGACTAGGTGTTAACGACATGCATCGGTATATTTTCTGATCGGAGTCCGAAGAAATCGGCCCTAGTAGGCGCAGCGGACGGTCGAGACGGCCTCGGTGGGTCGGATCGATCGGGAAAAGTTTGCTAAATCGTGTCTGGAGGGGAACCTTGGGTTCTCCTGACATATATAGGGGATAAGGTTTGGGTGAACGATTCTTCACGTAAAAGTTGAGTAATTTATTTTTCGATAAGCTTTTGGATATTGATGAGAAGTATATGTATATCTTCGATTAAAAGAATTCTTACCGTCTCGATGTATATTATATTAGATATATAAGAAATAGTTAACGTGATGCATCGGCCGATTTCCGGATCGGAGTTCGAGAGATGCGACTTTCGATGCGCGATGGGTGGATCGAGACGGCCTAGATCGATCGGACGAGGCGGACTAGGTGTTAACGACATGCATCGGCGGATTTTCTGATCGGAGTCCGAAGAAATCAGCTCTAGTAGGCGCGGCGAACGGTCGAAACGGCCTCGATCGATCGGACGAGGCGGACTAGGTGTTAACGACATGCATCGGCGGATTTTCTGATCGGAGTCCGAAGAAATCAGCTCTAGTAGGCGCGGCGAACGGTCGAAACGGCCTCGGTGGGTCGGATCGATCGGGAAAAGTTTGCTAAATCGTGTCTGGAGGGGAATCCGGGGTTCTCCTGACATATATAGAAGGGGTGGAGAAT
>NC_059508.1:37737537-37740902 GCF_914767665.1 Harmonia axyridis
GAAGTAAAAGTCGTAACAAGGTTTCCGTAGGTGAACCTGCGGAAGGATCATTAACAAGATTTGTTTTGTGCGTATTTCATTATACAAACAAAAACATAAATCAAGTTTTAGAAACCGAAACCGTCATCGTCGATCAAGCAGTTGGCTCGAGGTAGCTTCAATCGATCGGATTAGCCTTCCTTAACATTTTGTGGGAGCGGCGCCGTGAGATAATAGTGAGCTATCACGTTGCCCGATCGACGTTAAACATCTGGTCGGCGTCTCCTCTTGGCTTACGTCCGTCGTTTCAGAACGATCGCAGATTATGTGAGCATTTGGTTAGACGATTATGACCGGAACCCTATATGGATGCGATCGTTTAGACCGATTATCCGGGTACCTAGAACGCACGTAGAGTTTTGTGGTTGGGCGAAGTTTCGTGATGTGCACGGAACGAGGAGCCGGCCGCTGGCTTTGCGTTCGTGTGGTTGGGCGAAGTTTCGTGATGTTTACGAGATGAGGAGCCGGCCGCCTATGTCGGCGTTTGTGGTTGGGCGAAGTTCCTTGACGGAACGAGGAGCCGGCTGCTTATGCTGACGTTCGTGGTTGGGCGAAGTCTTGTGATATCCTCGAAACGAGGAGCCGGCCGCACGTGTGTGCAGCCTTCGTTGTAGGTCCATGTTTAGAGATGCTCACGAAATGAGGAGCCGGCCGCTTAGTCGGCGTTTGTGGTTGGGCGAAGTTCCTTGATGGAACGAGGAGCCGGCTGCTTATGCTGACGTTCGTAGTTGGGCGAAGTCTCGTGATGTGCTCGGAATAAGGATTCGAAGCGCTTGGATTGCCGCGTTCGTGGCTGGGCGAAGTTTCGTGTTTGGCACGGAACGAGGAGCCGGCTGCAGGTTTTAAAGATTCTCGCCCGAAATCGATCAGTCGTTACCGTTGTCTACGGACTTCGGTAGGACGATCTATTCCAGGGACGAAGACGTCGACGTTGTGCGACGCCCGTTACATTAGCGTTTTTATGCTCTTTCGGGATTGTCTGCGACGTTTGTCTCCGTCCGAATTTTTTACGATAATTGTCACTAGATTAGTACGCAAACTAGTTGAACCGAAGATTTTGCGCCGATCGACTGACGTATTGACCCTTCAGTGGGTCGTCTCAGTCATTGGAATGTCATTCTCGAGGAGGTTCGCAGTTGGCGTCTCGTATTTCGAGGGAAAGTCCATTGCGACTAGTACCGAGAAATCGAACATAAAAGATTACCCTGAACGGTGGATCACTTGGCTCGTGGGTCGATGAAGAACGCAGCTAATTGCGCGTCAACATGCGAACTGCAGGACACATGAACATCGACATTTCGAACGCACATTGCGGTCCTCGGACACTGTCCTCGGACCACTCCTGACTGAGGGTCGGTTCCATTACAAAGACTGCCCGGCCAGACGTTATGGCTTGACGAAGTGACGACGTAAAGGTCGTCTAACGTTGATCCTGTACCGAAGGTCATTTGGGCGAGTTGGACGGTTTGCCGCGTGACGATCAACGTTCTGTCGTTTCGACGCCTCGTGTGTTGGAATGATGAGGAGTTGTTTTCGTAACGCGCCGTCTTGAATTGCGAAAGCATATATTGTGGTGTCGTGGTATTGCTCGATCTGCGCCCATGACTGTAGACATGCGATCGTCGTGTCCGAGAAATCTGAACGACGTCCGATCGCTTTAATGTGCCAGTTGTCGCGCGTTGCGGATGAGCTTTCATGAGCGCACCCCCGAAACACCGAAGCACTTTGCTTGGATTCGCATGATCCGCCATACGGAGCAGGAGATAATAGACGCCTTTGAGTAGGCTAACTCCCTCGCGTAAGGTACGTGATTTTATGAGCCGCCAAAGGTTAGTTTCGGAACGTTTCGATGATTTGAACATACGACCTCAGGACAGGTGAGACTACCCGCTGAATTTAAGCATATTATTAAGCGGAGGAAAAGAAACTAACTAGGATTCCCTTAGTAGCGGCGAGCGAACAGGGATTAGCCCAGCACTGAATCCCGCGATCGTAACCGGTCGCCGGGAGATGTGGTGTTTGGAAGGATCCATTATCTGGCGAGTTCGCGGCGCGTTCAAGTCCATCTTGAATGGGGCCATCGCCCATAGAGGGTGCCAGGCCCGTAGCGACCGCTGCGGCTTGCTAGAGGATCTCTTCTTAGAGTCGGGTTGCTTGAGAGTGCAGCCCTAAGTGGGTGGTAAACTCCATCTAAGGCTAAATATAACCACGAGACCGATAGCGAACAAGTACCGTGAGGGAAAGTTGAAAAGAACTTTGAAGAGAGAGTTCAAGAGTACGTGAAACCGTTCAGGGGTAAACCTGAGAAACCCGAAAGGTCGAATGGGGAGATTCATTCGCGCCTGTTGTTGGGATTTACTGACTGTGGAAACGGCGACGTTCGCGTTGGCTGTTCCCTTCGGTTCATCTCCGGCTTCGGACGCGTGCACTTCTCCCCTAGTAGGTCGTCGCGATCCGTTGGGTGCTGTTCTACGGTCTCGAGTGTAGCCCGTGAGCTCGGATTTTCCGATGTTTACGGACACTGGGTTTCCGAACAGCTCGCTCGACGGTTTACTGATGGCGGGAGGCCGCGACTTAGTTCGCGTCCGGCCCGTGGCAAGTATGTGAATTGTGATGGCGATCGGACCTAGTGCCGATTCCGTCCGTTTGCGACTGTTCGCCGCGGTGTTCTTGGACAGACCTCTTGAAACGCCGATCAGCGACGCTATTGCTTTGGGTACTTTCAGGACCCGTCTTGAAACACGGACCAAGGAGTCTAGCGTGTGCGCGAGTCATTGGGAATCACTAAACCTAAAGGCGCAATGAAAGTAACGGTTCACTTTATGTGAACTAAGGGAAGATGGTCGGTCTCCATGACTGACCCGCATTCCCGGGGCGCCTCATTCTCATTGCGAGAGGAGGCGCACCAAGAGCGTACACGCTGGGACCCGAAAGATGGTGAACTATGCCTGGTCAGGACGAAGTCAGGGGAAACCCTGATGGAGGTCCGTAGCGATTCTGACGTGCAAATCGATCGTCGGAACTGGGTATAGGGGCGAAAGACTAATCGAACCATCTAGTAGCTGGTTCCCTCCGAAGTTTCCCTCAGGATAGCTGGCGCTCGTTGCATACGAGTCTCATCCGGTAAAGCGAATGATTAGAGGCATTGGGGTCGAAACGACCTCAACCTATTCTCAAACTTTAAATGGGTGAGATCTCCGGCTTGCTTGAATGTGAAGCCGCGAGATTTCGGATCAGAGTGCCAAGTGGGCCATTTTTGGTAAGCAGAACTGGCGCTGTGGGATGAACCAAACGCCGAGTTAAAGCGCCTAAATCGACGCTTATGG
>NC_059508.1:37743602-37746102 GCF_914767665.1 Harmonia axyridis
GAGCGGCGCCGTGAGATAATAGTGAGCTATCACGTTGCCCGATCGACGTTAAACATCTGGTCGGCGTCTCCTCTTGGCTTACGTCCGTCGTTTCAGAACGATCGCAGATTATGTGAGCATTTGGTTAGACGATTATGACCGGAACCCTATATGGATGCGATCGTTTAGACCGATTATCCGGGTACCTAGAACGCACGTAGAGTTTTGTGGTTGGGCGAAGTTTCGTGATGTGCACGGAACGAGGAGCCGGCCGCTGGCTTTGCGTTCGTGTGGTTGGGCGAAGTTTCGTGATGTTTACGAGATGAGGAGCCGGCCGCCTATGTCGGCGTTTGTGGTTGGGCGAAGTTCCTTGACGGAACGAGGAGCCGGCTGCTTATGCTGACGTTCGTGGTTGGGCGAAGTCTTGTGATATCCTCGAAACGAGGAGCCGGCCGCACGTGTGTGCAGCCTTCGTTGTAGGTCCATGTTTAGAGATGCTCACGAAATGAGGAGCCGGCCGCTTATGTCGGCGTTTGTGGTTGGGCGAAGTTCCTTGATGGAACGAGGAGCCGGCTGCTTATGCTGACGTTCGTAGTTGGGCGAAGTCTCGTGATGTGCTCGGAATAAGGATTCGAAGCGCTTGGATTGCCGCGTTCGTGGCTGGGCGAAGTTTCGTGTTTGGCACGGAACGAGGAGCCGGCTGCAGGTTTTAAAGATTCTCGCCCGAAATCGATCAGTCGTTACCGTTGTCTACGGACTTCGGTAGGACGATCTATTCCAGGGACGAAGACGTCGACGTTGTGCGACGCCCGTTACATTAGCGTTTTTATGCTCTTTCGGGATTGTCTGCGACGTTTGTCTCCGTCCGAATTTTTTACGATAATTGTCACTAGATTAGTACGCAAACTAGTTGAACCGAAGATTTTGCGCCGATCGACTGACGTATTGACCCTTCAGTGGGTCGTCTCAGTCATTGGAATGTCATTCTCGAGGAGGTTCGCAGTTGGCGTCTCGTATTTCGAGGGAAAGTCCATTGCGACTAGTACCGAGAAATCGAACATAAAAGATTACCCTGAACGGTGGATCACTTGGCTCGTGGGTCGATGAAGAACGCAGCTAATTGCGCGTCAACATGCGAACTGCAGGACACATGAACATCGACATTTCGAACGCACATTGCGGTCCTCGGACACTGTCCTCGGACCACTCCTGACTGAGGGTCGGTTCCATTACAAAGACTGCCCGGCCAGACGTTATGGCTTGACGAAGTGACGACGTAAAGGTCGTCTAACGTTGATCCTGTACCGAAGGTCATTTGGGCGAGTTGGACGGTTTGCCGCGTGACGATCAACGTTCTGTCGTTTCGACGCCTCGTGTGTTGGAATGATGAGGAGTTGTTTTCGTAACGCGCCGTCTTGAATTGGCGAAAGCATATATTGTGGTGTCGTGGTATTGCTCGATCTGCGCCCATGACTGTAGACATGCGATCGTCGTGTCCGAGAAATCTGAACGACGTCCGATCGCTTTAATGTGCCAGTTGTCGCGCGTTGCGGATGAGCTTTCATGAGCGCACCCCCGAAACACCGAAGCACTTTGCTTGGATTCGCATGATCCGCCATACGGAGCAGGAGATAATAGACGCCTTTGAGTAGGCTAACTCCCTCGCGTAAGGTACGTGATTTTATGAGCCGCCAAAGGTTAGTTTCGGAACGTTTCGATGATTTGAACATACGACCTCAGGACAGGTGAGACTACCCGCTGAATTTAAGCATATTATTAAGCGGAGGAAAAGAAACTAACTAGGATTCCCTTAGTAGCGGCGAGCGAACAGGGATTAGCCCAGCACTGAATCCCGCGATCGTAACCGGTCGCCGGGAGATGTGGTGTTTGGAAGGATCCATTATCTGGCGAGTTCGCGGCGCGTTCAAGTCCATCTTGAATGGGGCCATCGCCCATAGAGGGTGCCAGGCCCGTAGCGACCGCTGCGGCTTGCTAGAGGATCTCTTCTTAGAGTCGGGTTGCTTGAGAGTGCAGCCCTAAGTGGGTGGTAAACTCCATCTAAGGCTAAATATAACCACGAGACCGATAGCGAACAAGTACCGTGAGGGAAAGTTGAAAAGAACTTTGAAGAGAGAGTTCAAGAGTACGTGAAACCGTTCAGGGGTAAACCTGAGAAACCCGAAAGGTCGAATGGGGAGATTCATTCGCGCCTGTTGTTGGGATTTACTGACTGTGGAAACGGCGACGTTCGCGTTGGCTGTTCCCTTCGGTTCATCTCCGGCTTCGGACGCGTGCACTTCTCCCCTAGTAGGTCGTCGCGATCCGTTGGGTGCTGTTCTACGGTCTCGAGTGTAGCCCGTGAGCTCGGATTTTCCGATGTTTACGGACACTGGGTTTCCGAACAGCTCGCTCGACGGTTTACTGATGGCGGGAGGCCGCGACTTAGTTCGCGTCCGGCCCGTGGCAAGTATGTGAATTGTGATGGCGATCGGACCTAGTGCCGATTCCGTCCGTTTGCGAC
>NC_059508.1:37751102-37758602 GCF_914767665.1 Harmonia axyridis
ATCTGAATGAATTTCGAATTAATTCCGAAATCAAAAAAATATTTTCAATAAATTTTTTTTCTAGAGTACCTCGGTCTTTTCTATTTTTTTTCCAAGTTTCGTACGTCAATCAACATACATCCCAGAAAAAATCATCTCTCTAACTATCCTGGTTCAAAAGTTGTATCGGAACTTTTCACGTCGAAAAAGAACATAGGCGAAAAAGGACGTGAACATTATTCCTTATAAAAATCAAACCCGACCATGGATTTTGATTCTGATTGTTGATTATCGCTATTAGAACACATTAGGAGGCAACCAAATCAAATTTGAGAAAATTCCACAATCAGAAAATTTTTTTCGAAAAAAAAAAAAAAATTCGAGAACACCTCGGTCATGGCAAGTTATTTCCCACAATCCATTCCCCAATCAACGTACATCCCAGAAAAAATCATCTCTCTAACTATCCTAGTTCAAAAGTTGTATCGGAACATTTTCACGTCGAAAATATATCTCTAAGTCCAGACCGATGCACCACGTAATCTCGGGCAGACCGATGCACAACGTAAATGACGATCGGGACCGGGGCGATCGGTCGTATCTGACACCGCCGGCTCGGTTCTAACATCGTCAATGAGTCGGGGTTGTAAAAAAGGACGTGAACATTTTTCCTTATAAAAATCAAACCCGACCATGGATTTTGATTCTGATTGTTGATTATCGCTACTAGAACATATAAGGAGGCAACCAAATCAAATTTGAGAAAATTCCACGATCAGAAAATTTTTTTCGAAAAAAAAAAAAAATCGTAATCACCTCGGTCATGGCGAGTTATTTTCCGTATTTCATTCCACAATCAACGTACAACATAGAAGAAATCATCTCTCTAACTATCCTGGTTCAAAAGTTGTATCGGAACATTTCACGTCGTAATATCTCGCCAAGTCCAGACCTCGGCGATAGGTAGTATCTGACACCGTCCGCTCGGGACTGACATCGACTTGGACTCGGGCTGATGATGGGGAGGCGTTTAAGGACGTGAACATTTTTCCTTATAAAAATTAAAGTCGACAATGAATATTGATTCTGATTACTGATTTACGCTTTAAAAACACATTAGAAGGCAACCAAATCGAATTTGAGGAAATTCCACGATCAGAAAATTTTTTTCGAAAAAAAAAAAAATCCGAAAAATATTTTTCGATTCCGATTACTGATTTACTCTTTTAGAACACATTAGGAGGCAACCAAATCAAATTTGAGAAAATTCCACAATCAGAAAATTTTTTTCGAAAAAAAAAAAAATTCGAGGACACCTCGGTCATGGCAAGTTATTTCCCACAATCCATTCCCCGATCCACGTACATCCCAGAAAAAATCATCTCTCTAACTATCCTGGTTCAAAAGTTGTATCGGAACATTTTCACGTCGAAAATATATCTCTAAGTCCAAACCGATGCACCACGTAAACTAGGGCAGACCGATGCACCACGTAATATCGGGCAGACCGATGCAGAACGTAAACTCGATCATACCGATGCTTCACGTAATCTCGATCTTACCGATGCACCACGTAAACAAGGGCAGACCGATGCAGAACGTAAAGTAGATCTTACCGATGCACCACGTAATCTCGATCTTACCGATGCACCACGTAATCTCCATCTTACCGATGCACCACGTGAACTGGATCTTACCGATGCAGAACGTGAATTGGATCTTACCGATGCAGAACGTGAATTGGATCTTACCGATGCACCACGTAAACTCGATCATACCGATGCACCACGTAATCTCGGGCAGACCGATGCACAACGTAAATGACGATCGGGACCGGGGCGATCGGTCGTATCTGACACCGCCGGCTCGGTTCTAACATCGTCAATGAGTCGGGGTTGTAAAAAAGGACGTGAACATTTTTCCTTATAAAAATCAAACCCGACCATGGATTTTGATTCTGATTGTTGATTATCGCTACTAGAACATATAAGGAGGCAACCAAATCAAATTTGAGAAAATTCCACGATCAGAAAATTTTTTTCAAAAAAAAAAAAAAATCGTAATCACCTCGGTCATGGCGAGTTATTTTACGTATTTCATTCCACAATCAACGTACAACATAGAAGAAATCATCTCTCTAACTATCCTGGTTCAAAAGTTGTATCGGAACATTTCACGTCGTAATATCTCGCCAAGTCCAGACCTCGGCGATAGGTAGTATCTGACACCGTCCGCTCGGGACTGACATCGACTTGGACTCGGGCTGATGATGGGGAGGCGTTTAAGGACGTGAACATTTTTCCTTATAAAAATTAAAGTCGACAATGAATATTGATTCTGATTACTGATTTACGCTTTAAAAACACATTAGAAGGCAACCAAATCGAATTTGAGGAAATTCCACGATCAGAAAATTTTTTTCGAAAAAAAAAAAAATCCGAAAAATATTTTTCGATTCCGATTACTGATTTACTCTTTTAGAACACATTAGGAGGCAACCAAATCAAATTTGAGAAAATTCCACAATCAGAAAATTTTTTTCGAAAAAAAAAAAAATTCGAGGACACCTCGGTCATGGCAAGTTATTTCCCACAATCCATTCCCCGATCCACGTACATCCCAGAAAAAATCATCTCTCTAACTATCCTGGTTCAAAAGTTGTATCGGAACATTTTCACGTCGAAAATATATCTCTAAGTCCAAACCGATGCACCACGTAAACTAGGGCAGACCGATGCACCACGTAATATCGGGCAGACCGATGCAGAACGTAAACTCGATCATACCGATGCTTCACGTAATCTCGATCTTACCGATGCACCACGTAAACAAGGGCAGACCGATGCAGAACGTAAAGTAGATCTTACCGATGCACCACGTAATCTCGATCTTACCGATGCACCACGTAATCTCCATCTTACCGATGCACCACGTGAACTGGATCTTACCGATGCAGAACGTGAATTGGATCTTACCGATGCAGAACGTGAATTGGATCTTACCGATGCACCACGTAAACTCGATCATACCGATGCACCACGTAATCTCGGGCAGACCGATGCACAACGTAAATGACGATCGGGACCGGGGCGATCGGTCGTATCTGACACACCGCCGGCTCGGTTCTAACATCGTCAATGAGTCGGGGTTGTAAAAAAGGACGTGAACATTTTTCCTTATAAAAATCAAACCCGACCATGGATTTTGATTCTGATTGTTGAATATCGCTACTAGAACATATAAGGAGGCAACCAAATCAAATTTGAGAAAATTCCACGATCAGAAAATTTTTTTCGAAAAAAAAAAAAAATCGTAATCACCTCGGTCATGGCGAGTTATTTTCCGTATTTCATTCCACAATCAACGTACAACATAGAAGAAATCATCTCTCTAACTATCCTGGTTCAAAAGTTGTATCGGAACATTTCACGTCGTAATATCTCGCCAAGTCCAGACCTCGGCGATAGGTAGTATCTGACACCGTCCGCTCGGGACTGACATCGACTTGGACTCGGGCTGATGATGGGGAGGCGTTTAAGGACGTGAACATTTTTCCTTATAAAAATTAAAGTCGACAATGAATATTGATTCTGATTACTGATTTACGCTTTAAAAACACATTAGAAGGCAACCAAATCGAATTTGAGGAAATTCCACGATCAGAAAATTTTTTTCGAAAAAAAAAAAAATCCGAAAAATATTTTTCGATTCCGATTACTGATTTACTCTTTTAGAACACATTAGGAGGCAACCAAATCAAATTTGAGAAAATTCCACAATCAGAAAATTTTTTTCGAAAAAAAAAAAAATTCGAGGACACCTCGGTCATGGCAAGTTATTTCCCACAATCCATTCCCCGATCCACGTACATCCCAGAAAAAATCATCTCTCTAACTATCCTGGTTCAAAAGTTGTATCGGAACATTTTCACGTCGAAAATATATCTCTAAGTCCAAACCGATGCACCACGTAAACTAGGGCAGACCGATGCACCACGTAATATCGGGCAGACCGATGCAGAACGTAAACTCGATCATACCGATGCTTCACGTAATCTCGATCTTACCGATGCACCACGTAAACAAGGGCAGACCGATGCAGAACGTAAAGTAGATCTTACCGATGCACCACGTAATCTCGATCTTACCGATGCACCACGTAATCTCCATCTTACCGATGCACCACGTGAACTGGATCTTACCGATGCACCACGTAAACATGGTTCAAAAGTTGTATCGGAACATTTTCACGTCGAAAATATATCTCTAAGTCCAAACCGATGCACCACGTAAACTAGGGCAGACCGATGCACCACGTAATATCGGGCAGACCGATGCAGAACGTAAACTCGATCATACCGATGCTTCACGTAATCTCGATCTTACCGATGCACCACGTAAACAAGGGCAGACCGATGCAGAACGTAAAGTAGATCTTACCGATGCACCACGTAATCTCGATCTTACCGATGCACCACGTAATCTCCATCTTACCGATGCACCACGTGAACTGGATCTTACCGATGCACCACGTAATCTCAATCTTACCGATGCACCACGTGAACTGGATCTTACCGATGCAGAACGTGAATTGGATCTTACCGATGCACCACGTAAACTCGATCTTACCGATGCACCACGTAATCTCGATCTTACCGATGCACCACGTGAACTGGATCTTACCGATGCAGAACGTGAATTGGATCTTACCGATGCACCACGTAAACTCGATCTTACCGATGCACCACGTAATCTCAATCTTACCGATGCATCACGTAATCTCGATCTTACCGATGCAGAACGTAAACTCGATCATACCGATGCACCACGTTATCTCGGCAGACCGATGCAGAACGTAAAAAAAAAGCTTACAGCACGCGGTGTTCCCAAGCGGTCACCCATCCAAGTACTAACCGCGCCCGACGCTGCTTGGCTTCAGTGTTCTGACGAGAACTGGCAATTTCAGCGTGGTATGGCCGTAAACAACAAATATAGCGATATTTTCTATGATATCTCACTTTTTGGGAGCGGAAAGGACGTGAACGTTTTTCCTTATAAAAAATGAAATAACTTTTGGATATTAATTCTGATTGTTGATTTAAGTTTTAAGAACACATTAGGACATATCTCAATGAAATTTGAGGGATTTCCGAAATCGAAAAATATTTTTCGAAAAAAAAAAAAAATCCCAGAAGACCTCGGTCATCTCAAGTTTATTTCCATATTCTATTACACAATCAACGTACATCACAAAAGGAACCATCTCTCTAACTATCACAGTTAAATTTTTGTATCGGAACATTTCACGTCGGAATATCTCGCTAAGTCCAGACCGGGGAGATCGGTCGCATTTGACACCGTCCGCTCCGGTCTAACATCGTCTTGGAGTCGGGGTAACGATGGAGAGGCGTTTAAGGACGTGAACATTTTTCCTTATAAAAATTAAAGTCGACAATGAATATTGATTCTGATTACTGATTTACTCTTTTAGTACACATTAGAAGGCAACGCAATCAGATTTGAGGAAATTTCAAGATCAGAAAATTTTTTTCGAAAAAAAAAAAAATTCAAGAACACCTGGGTCATGGCAAGTTATTTCCCACAATCCATTCCACAATCAACGTACAACATAGAAGAAATCATCTCTCTAACTATCCTGGTTCAAAAGTTGTATCGGAACATTTCACGTCGAAATACCTCGCCAAGTCCAGACCGGGGCGATAGGTAGTATCTGACACCGTCCGCTCGGGACTGACATCGACTTGGACTCGGGCTAATGATGGGGAGGCGTTTAAGGACGTGAACATTTTTCCTTATAAAAATTAAAGTCGACAATGAATATTGATTCTGATTACTGATTTACGCTTTAAAAACACATTAGAAGGCAACCAAATCAAATTTGAGGAAATTCCAAAATCAGAAAATTTTTTTTCAAAAAAAAAAAAATCCGAAAAATATTTTTCGATTCTGATTACTGATTTACTCTTTTAGAACACATTAGAAGGCAACGAAATCAAATTTGAGTGAAATCCAAAATCAGAAAATATTTTTCGAAAAAAAAAAAAAATTCGAGAACACCTCGGTCATGGCAAGTTATTTTCCACAATCCATTCCCCAATCAACGTACATCCCAGAAAAAATCATCTCTCTAACTATCCTGGTTCAAAAGTTGTATCGGAACATTTTCACGTCGAAAATATATCTCAGAGTCCAGACCGATGCAGAACGTAAACTCGATCATACCGATGCTTCACGTAATCTCGATCTTACCGATGCACAACGTAAACTAGATCACACCGATGCAGAACGTAAACTCGATCATACCGATGCACCACGTAAACTCAGGCAGACCGATGCAGAACGTGAACTCGATCTTACCGATGCACCACGTAATCTCGATCTTACCGATGCACCACGTAAACTCGGGCAGACCGATGCAGAACGTGAACTCGATCTTACCGATGCACCACGTAAACTAGGGCTGACCGATGCATCACGTAAACGACGATCGAGAGGCGCGAAAGGACGTGAACGTTTTTCATTATAAAAATTGAAATAAATGATAAATAATGATTCTGATTGTTGGTTATCATTTTTAATAAGCATTAGGAGGCAACCAAATGAAATTTGAGGAAATTCCGATAATAGAAAATTTTTTCGAAAAAAAAAAAAAATTCATGAAATCCTCGGTCATCGCAAAATATTTACCATATTCTGTTCGATAATCAACGTATATTTAAGAAGGAATCATATCTGTATCTATCTTGGTTCAAATTTTGTATCGGAACATTTTGACCAAAGTCCGAGCTTCGGCCGAAACAGACACCGCTGACCTGGCCTATCGATCGACCGAGAGTCGGGGATAGAGCGTAAGTGTTGTCTGGAGGGGAACCCTGTGCTCTCCTGACATATATAGGGAAGGTGGTCGCGTTGGGCGATGCAGAACGTTTGGATCGGGAATTATATTTTTGGTTCAGCTATTGGAATATGGTTTATTGTTGGTATATATTGGCGAAATAACGTTCTTACTGACTGGGGATATTCATAAAAATGAGTCCGGAGATTTTCAGATCGAAGTCCGAGTGATCCGACTTGGAAGGCGTGTTGGGTGGGTCGAGATGGCTTAGATAGATCAGACGAGGCGGGCTAAGTGTTGACGTCATGCATCGGTCCATTTTCAGATTGAGTCCGAGTAATCCGACTTTGAAAGAGTGTTGGGTGCGTCGAGACTGTTTAGATAGATCGGACGAGGCGGACTAGGTGTTAACGACATGCATCGGTATATTTTCTGATCGGAGTCCGAAGAAATCGGCCCTAGTAGGCGCAGCGGACGGTCGAGACGGCCTCGGTGGGTCGGATCGATCGGGAAAAGTTTGCTAAATCGTGTCTGGAGGGGAACCTTGGGTTCTCCTGACATATATAGGGGATAAGGTTTGGGTGAACGATTCTTCACGTAAAAGTTGAGTAATTTATTTTTCGATAAGCTTTTGGATATTGATGAGAAGTATATGTATATCTTCGA
>NC_059508.1:37766102-37768602 GCF_914767665.1 Harmonia axyridis
TGAAGAAATTCAAAAAAGCGCGGGTAAACGGCGGGAGTAACTATGACTATCAGGCAATGCGCTCTCATATGCGTCAGGCGCACCCTGACCAGTATAATGCCGACTTAGCGGCAGAAGTGGGGTCGAGAGATAGAGTAAGAAGGTGGACAACTGGTGAGCTGGAGGAGATGGCTCGGCTGGAGCTGGACTACAACGGCACGGCAGTTCTGGACTATCTTGCCCAGAACTTAAACAGACCTCGTGAGGGTGTTAAAAAGAAGCGGTACACCAGCGAATACACGGAGACTTTACGGAACCTTAGGGATAGGCGTGCGGAGGTAGACATCTTAAATCTGGCGCCTGCTGACGAAGATCTTGAGCATTCGGATGAGGATGGTGATGGGTTGGACGGTGCGTCGACTGCGGTGGCTGAGAATATTGCCCCTGACACAATTCCTGAGAATGTTGAAGAACCGGATCTCACAGACCCGGTACTACAGCACATACTATCGCTGTGCTACAGCTCAGAAGATCGAGAGCTGATTTCGGTGTGCCAGGTCGTTTGTACAAGAGCGGAAGGATTCCAACAAGCCTTCGACTCATGGGTTGAAAACACCTGCAGATCATATGGACGCACTCCAAAATATGGTCCAAAGAACCAGCCAAGAAAGCCGGAGAGAACGGCCGGCCGGAGGAGGTATAGAGCGCAACTATACCAGTATATGCAGCGTAAGTTTTCCTCCAACCCCAAACAGTTGGCCAACGAGCTAATTGATGGAATGGAACCCTCAAGCAGCATTACCCATCCTGATGCTGCCACAATTGAGGAGCATTACAAGAAGATCTTCTCTGAGGAGTCACCCACTGATGAGAATCCAGTGTATGACTTTCTCCCTTCCGAGTGCAAGGTTTATTCTCCGATTACCAACGCTGAGCTTCTTGAATCGGTTCAAAAAATGGGCAAAACAACTGGAGGCCCAGATGGCATCGACTCGATCAGATTGGCTAGGATCCCGATCGAAAAGCTGGAAGTTATGGCCAACCTAATGATATTGGCGAAATACGTTCCCTCTCCACTGCGGAAGAGCCGTACTATTCTAATCCCGAAGACCAAGGAAAATTTGGAGCAGGTTGGCAACTGGAGGCCGATCACTATCTCCTCAATCCTATTGAGGCTGGTCAACAAAATTATCGCCAAAAGATTATCCAAGAACATCACCCTGGATGAGTGCCAACGAGGATTTGTCAGTCTTGACGGTTGTTTCGCCAATAATATCACCCTTCAGTCCGTCATAAAGGGCAGGCGATTGAGGGGCAAGCCTTTTGCGATCCTGGCACTGGATATACAGAGAGCTTTTGATGGAGTCTCTCATCACACCATCAGGAGAGCCCTCAGAAGATTCCGTGTAGACGAGAACACCACGGAATACATCATGGCAACGTACAAAGATCAATTCACCACGATCTTTTGTGGGGACACTGAGATTACCACCCTCCAAATTCTGCGAGGAGTGAAGCAAGGAGACCCACTAGCTCCCATCCTCTTCAATATGGTGATGGATGAGCTCATTAGTAGCCTGAAGGTTAGGACCGGTGTCAGGTTTGGCGAGACGAGCATCCCTGTGCTTGGGTATGCAGACGACCTTCTGCTGTTGGCAGAAAATACCCAGGATGCCCAGTTTCTTCTGAACATCGCCAGGAAATTTTTGGAGGCACGTCATCTCACTCTAAATCCGGCGAAATGTAGAGCGATCTCTATGGCCGTTGTACCTTCTAAGAAGAAGCTGTTTTTACATACCACCCCTAAGTTTTACATTGGTTCGACACCAATCCCCCCAACGAGATCCATTGGAGATGCCTTCAAATACCTGGGCTTTCACTTCTCTTGCCAGGGTGCAACCCCCTGCTCCGTGGGAAACCTGTTTGAACAATTGAGTAGGATTCAAACCGCACCTCTCAAACCACAGCAGAAAGTACACATCATCAAGACTTTCCTAATTCCCAGGTATATCCATGCGATGCAGTCCCCTTCGATAAACATTAAGACATTAAAGAAGGTGGATTTACTTGTTCGGCAGACATACAAAAGAATCCTCAAATTACCATCACACATCATAGATGAGGCACTCTATACCCCCACCAGGTTGGGAGGTTTGGGACTGTTCTCGTTCGCTCGGAGGATCCCTATCATCATGAGAGACCGTCTAAGATCTAGTAAAATTAGCTCCCCACTCTTTGCGTCATTTATGGCCGAGAATGGCTACTGGGATGGAAGAGTGAACAGGATGATCAGGCCTCAACTAAATAATAAGGATGCAATTGATAGAGCAAATGCCACCAGGCTCGAGGGTTCTTTTTATGGAGGGGGTATTTCGCAGGCGGTTGGCGACAACGTGTCGAACCATTATATCAATTCCCCCCCTTCTTGTTGGTCTGGTGAGGATTATGTTCGCGCAATTAAATTGCGCACGAATACCTTGCCAACTAGAGGTCTCCCATACGGTCCTAGGGAGGCAAAGCT
>NC_059508.1:37774303-37784303 GCF_914767665.1 Harmonia axyridis
CTTTACGGCGCGATTTAAGATACCGATGCATGACGTGAACGACTTTTCGGCGCGATTTAAGATACCGATGCATGACGTGAACGACTTTACGGCGCGATTTAAAGCTATACCGATGCATGACGTAAACAAGATCACACCGATGCAGCACGTTAACATTAAAGCCCGCCTAATCCGATCGATGGAGGCCGTCTCGAGTGTCCAACTTGCTCACAAGAGCCGAGAAACAAACCGATGCATCACGTAGACAAGATCGTACCGAATGTTAACACAATCCAAAAGGAAATAATCTTAGATGAATATCGATTCTGATTATTGATTTTTCTTTCGCGATATTGATAGAAGACATCTGAATGAATTTCGAATTAATTCCGAAATCAAAAAAATATTTTCAATAAATTTTTTTTCTAGAGTACCTCGGTCTTTTCTATTTTTTTTCCAAGTTTCGTACGTCAATCAACATACATCCCAGAAAAAATCATCTCTCTAACTATCCTGGTTCAAAAGTTGTATCGGAACTTTTCACGTCGAAAAAGAACATAGGCGAAAAAGGACGTGAACATTATTCCTTATAAAAATCAAACCCGACCATGGATTTTGATTCTGATTGTTGATTATCGCTATTAGAACACATTAGGAGGCAACCAAATCAAATTTGAGAAAATTCCACAATCAGAAAATTTTTTTCGAAAAAAAAAAAAAAATTCGAGAACACCTCGGTCATGGCAAGTTATTTCCCACAATCCATTCCCCAATCAACGTACATCCCAGAAAAAATCATCTCTCTAACTATCCTAGTTCAAAAGTTGTATCGGAACATTTTCACGTCGAAAATATATCTCTAAGTCCAGACCGATGCACCACGTAATCTCGGGCAGACCGATGCACAACGTAAATGACGATCGGGACCGGGGCGATCGGTCGTATCTGACACCGCCGGCTCGGTTCTAACATCGTCAATGAGTCGGGGTTGTAAAAAAGGACGTGAACATTTTTCCTTATAAAAATCAAACCCGACCATGGATTTTGATTCTGATTGTTGATTATCGCTACTAGAACATATAAGGAGGCAACCAAATCAAATTTGAGAAAATTCCACGATCAGAAAATTTTTTTCGAAAAAAAAAAAAAAATCGTAATCACCTCGGTCATGGCGAGTTATTTTACGTATTTCATTCCACAATCAACGTACAACATAGAAGAAATCATCTCTCTAACTATCCTGGTTCAAAAGTTGTATCGGAACATTTCACGTCGTAATATCTCGCCAAGTCCAGACCTCGGCGATAGGTAGTATCTGACACCGTCCGCTCGGGACTGACATCGACTTGGACTCGGGCTGATGATGGGGAGGCGTTTAAGGACGTGAACATTTTTCCTTATAAAAATTAAAGTCGACAATGAATATTGATTCTGATTACTGATTTACGCTTTAAAAACACATTAGAAGGCAACCAAATCGAATTTGAGGAAATTCCACGATCAGAAAATTTTTTTCGAAAAAAAAAAAAATCCGAAAAATATTTTTCGATTCCGATTACTGATTTACTCTTTTAGAACACATTAGGAGGCAACCAAATCAAATTTGAGAAAATTCCACAATCAGAAAATTTTTTTCGAAAAAAAAAAAAAATTCGAGGACACCTCGGTCATGGCAAGTTATTTCCCACAATCCATTCCCCGATCCACGTACATCCCAGAAAAAATCATCTCTCTAACTATCCTGGTTCAAAAGTTGTATCGGAACATTTTCACGTCGAAAATATATCTCTAAGTCCAAACCGATGCACCACGTAAACTAGGGCAGACCGATGCACCACGTAATATCGGGCAGACCGATGCAGAACGTAAACTCGATCATACCGATGCTTCACGTAATCTCGATCTTACCGATGCACCACGTAAACAAGGGCAGACCGATGCAGAACGTAAAGTAGATCTTACCGATGCACCACGTAATCTCGATCTTACCGATGCACCACGTAATCTCCATCTTACCGATGCACCACGTGAACTGGATCTTACCGATGCAGAACGTGAATTGGATCTTACCGATGCAGAACGTGAATTGGATCTTACCGATGCACCACGTAAACTCGATCATACCGATGCACCACGTAATCTCGGGCAGACCGATGCACAACGTAAATGACGATCGGGACCGGGGCGATCGGTCGTATCTGACACCGCCGGCTCGGTTCTAACATCGTCAATGAGTCGGGGTTGTAAAAAAGGACGTGAACATTTTTCCTTATAAAAATCAAACCCGACCATGGATTTTGATTCTGATTGTTGATTATCGCTACTAGAACATATAAGGAGGCAACCAAATCAAATTTGAGAAAATTCCACGATCAGAAAATTTTTTTCGAAAAAAAAAAAAAATCGTAATCACCTCGGTCATGGCGAGTTATTTTCCGTATTTCATTCCACAATCAACGTACAACATAGAAGAAATCATCTCTCTAACTATCCTGGTTCAAAAGTTGTATCGGAACATTTCACGTCGTAATATCTCGCCAAGTCCAGACCTCGGCGATAGGTAGTATCTGACACCGTCCGCTCGGGACTGACATCGACTTGGACTCGGGCTGATGATGGGGAGGCGTTTAAGGACGTGAACATTTTTCCTTATAAAAATTAAAGTCGACAATGAATATTGATTCTGATTACTGATTTACGCTTTAAAAACACATTAGAAGGCAACCAAATCGAATTTGAGGAAATTCCACGATCAGAAAATTTTTTTCGAAAAAAAAAAAAATCCGAAAAATATTTTTCGATTCCGATTACTGATTTACTCTTTTAGAACACATTAGGAGGCAACCAAATCAAATTTGAGAAAATTCCACAATCAGAAAATTTTTTTCGAAAAAAAAAAAAATTCGAGGACACCTCGGTCATGGCAAGTTATTTCCCACAATCCATTCCCCGATCCACGTACATCCCAGAAAAAATCATCTCTCTAACTATCCTGGTTCAAAAGTTGTATCGGAACATTTTCACGTCGAAAATATATCTCTAAGTCCAAACCGATGCACCACGTAAACTAGGGCAGACCGATGCACCACGTAATATCGGGCAGACCGATGCAGAACGTAAACTCGATCATACCGATGCTTCACGTAATCTCGATCTTACCGATGCACCACGTAAACAAGGGCAGACCGATGCAGAACGTAAAGTAGATCTTACCGATGCACCACGTAATCTCGATCTTACCGATGCACCACGTAATCTCCATCTTACCGATGCACCACGTGAACTGGATCTTACCGATGCACCACGTAATCTCAATCTTACCGATGCACCACGTGAACTGGATCTTACCGATGCAGAACGTGAATTGGATCTTACCGATGCACCACGTAAACTCGATCTTACCGATGCACCACGTAATCTCGATCTTACCGATGCACCACGTGAACTGGATCTTACCGATGCAGAACGTGAATTGGATCTTACCGATGCAGAACGTGAATTGGATCTTACCGATGCACCACGTAAACTCGATCATACCGATGCACCACGTAATCTCGGGCAGACCGATGCACAACGTAAATGACGATCGGGACCGGGGCGATCGGTCGTATCTGACACCGCCGGCTCGGTTCTAACATCGTCAATGAGTCGGGGTTGTAAAAAAGGACGTGAACATTTTTCCTTATAAAAATCAAACCCGACCATGGATTTTGATTCTGATTGTTGATTATCGCTACTAGAACATATAAGGAGGCAACCAAATCAAATTTGAGAAAATTCCACGATCAGAAAATTTTTTTCGAAAAAAAAAAAAAATCGTAATCACCTCGGTCATGGCGAGTTATTTTCCGTATTTCATTCCACAATCAACGTACAACATAGAAGAAATCATCTCTCTAACTATCCTGGTTCAAAAGTTGTATCGGAACATTTCACGTCGTAATATCTCGCCAAGTCCAGACCTCGGCGATAGGTAGTATCTGACACCGTCCGCTCGGGACTGACATCGACTTGGACTCGGGCTGATGATGGGGAGGCGTTTAAGGACGTGAACATTTTTCCTTATAAAAATTAAAGTCGACAATGAATATTGATTCTGATTACTGATTTACGCTTTAAAAACACATTAGAAGGCAACCAAATCGAATTTGAGGAAATTCCACGATCAGAAAATTTTTTTCGAAAAAAAAAAAAATCCGAAAAATATTTTTCGATTCCGATTACTGATTTACTCTTTTAGAACACATTAGGAGGCAACCAAATCAAATTTGAGAAAATTCCACAATCAGAAAATTTTTTTCGAAAAAAAAAAAAATTCGAGGACACCTCGGTCATGGCAAGTTATTTCCCACAATCCATTCCCCGATCCACGTACATCCCAGAAAAAATCATCTCTCTAACTATCCTGGTTCAAAAGTTGTATCGGAACATTTTCACGTCGAAAATATATCTCTAAGTCCAAACCGATGCACCACGTAAACTAGGGCAGACCGATGCACCACGTAATATCGGGCAGACCGATGCAGAACGTAAACTCGATCATACCGATGCTTCACGTAATCTCGATCTTACCGATGCACCACGTAAACAAGGGCAGACCGATGCAGAACGTAAAGTAGATCTTACCGATGCACCACGTAATCTCGATCTTACCGATGCACCACGTAATCTCCATCTTACCGATGCACCACGTGAACTGGATCTTACCGATGCAGAACGTGAATTGGATCTTACCGATGCAGAACGTGAATTGGATCTTACCGATGCACCACGTAAACTCGATCATACCGATGCACCACGTAATCTCGGGCAGACCGATGCACAACGTAAATGACGATCGGGACCGGGGCGATCGGTCGTATCTGACACCGCCGGCTCGGTTCTAACATCGTCAATGAGTCGGGGTTGTAAAAAAGGACGTGAACATTTTTCCTTATAAAAATCAAACCCGACCATGGATTTTGATTCTGATTGTTGATTATCGCTACTAGAACATATAAGGAGGCAACCAAATCAAATTTGAGAAAATTCCACGATCAGAAAATTTTTTTCGAAAAAAAAAAAAAATCGTAATCACCTCGGTCATGGCGAGTTATTTTCCGTATTTCATTCCACAATCAACGTACAACATAGAAGAAATCATCTCTCTAACTATCCTGGTTCAAAAGTTGTATCGGAACATTTCACGTCGTAATATCTCGCCAAGTCCAGACCTCGGCGATAGGTAGTATCTGACACCGTCCGCTCGGGACTGACATCGACTTGGACTCGGGCTGATGATGGGGAGGCGTTTAAGGACGTGAACATTTTTCCTTATAAAAATTAAAGTCGACAATGAATATTGATTCTGATTACTGATTTCCGCTTTAAAAACACATTAGAAGGCAACCAAATCGAATTTGAGGAAATTCCACGATCAGAAAATTTTTTTCGAAAAAAAAAAAAATCCGAAAAATATTTTTCGATTCCGATTACTGATTTACTCTTTTAGAACACATTAGGAGGCAACCAAATCAAATTTGAGAAAATTCCACAATCAGAAAATTTTTTTCGAAAAAAAAAAAAATTCGAGGACACCTCGGTCATGGCAAGTTATTTCCCACAATCCATTCCCCGATCCACGTACATCCCAGAAAAAATCATCTCTCTAACTATCCTGGTTCAAAAGTTGTATCGGAACATTTTCACGTCGAAAATATATCTCTAAGTCCAAACCGATGCACCACGTAAACTAGGGCAGACCGATGCACCACGTAATATCGGGCAGACCGATGCAGAACGTAAACTCGATCATACCGATGCTTCACGTAATCTCGATCTTACCGATGCACCACGTAAACAAGGGCAGACCGATGCAGAACGTAAAGTAGATCTTACCGATGCACCACGTAATCTCGATCTTACCGATGCACCACGTAATCTCCATCTTACCGATGCACCACGTGAACTGGATCTTACCGATGCACCACGTAATCTCAATCTTACCGATGCACCACGTGAACTGGATCTTACCGATGCAGAACGTGAATTGGATCTTACCGATGCACCACGTAAACTCGATCTTACCGATGCACCACGTAATCTCGATCTTACCGATGCACCACGTGAACTGGATCTTACCGATGCAGAACGTGAATTGGATCTTACCGATGCACCACGTAAACTCGATCTTACCGATGCACCACGTAATCTCAATCTTACCGATGCACCACGTGAACTGGATCTTACCGATGCAGAACGTGAATTGGATCTTACCGATGCACCACGTAAACTCGATCTTACCGATGCACCACGTAATCTCAATCTTACCGATGCACCACGTGAACTGGATCTTACCGATGCAGAACGTGAATTGGATCTTACCGATGCACCACGTAAACTCGATCTTACCGATGCACCACGTAATCTCGATCTTACCGATGCACCACGTGAACTGGATCTTACCGATGCAGAACGTGAATTGGATCTTACCGATGCACCACGTAAACTCGATCTTACCGATGCACCACGTAATCTCAATCTTACCGATGCATCACGTAATCTCGATCTTACCGATGCAGAACGTAAACTCGATCATACCGATGCACCACGTTATCTCGGCAGACCGATGCAGAACGTAAAAAAAAAGCTTACAGCACGCGGTGTTCCCAAGCGGTCACCCATCCAAGTACTAACCGCGCCCGACGCTGCTTGGCTTCAGTGTTCTGACGAGAACTGGCAATTTCAGCGTGGTATGGCCGTAAACAACAAATATAGCGATATTTTCTATGATATCTCACTTTTTGGGAGCGGAAAGGACGTGAACGTTTTTCCTTATAAAAAATGAAATAACTTTTGGATATTAATTCTGATTGTTGATTTAAGTTTTAAGAACACATTAGGACATATCTCAATGAAATTTGAGGGATTTCCGAAATCGAAAAATATTTTTCGAAAAAAAAAAAAAATCCCAGAAGACCTCGGTCATCTCAAGTTTATTTCCATATTCTATTACACAATCAACGTACATCACAAAAGGAACCATCTCTCTAACTATCACAGTTAAATTTTTGTATCGGAACATTTCACGTCGGAATATCTCGCTAAGTCCAGACCGGGGAGATCGGTCGCATTTGACACCGTCCGCTCCGGTCTAACATCGTCTTGGAGTCGGGGTAACGATGGAGAGGCGTTTAAGGACGTGAACATTTTTCCTTATAAAAATTAAAGTCGACAATGAATATTGATTCTGATTACTGATTTACTCTTTTAGTACACATTAGAAGGCAACGCAATCAGATTTGAGGAAATTTCAAGATCAGAAAATTTTTTTCGAAAAAAAAAAAAATTCAAGAACACCTGGGTCATGGCAAGTTATTTCCCACAATCCATTCCACAATCAACGTACAACATAGAAGAAATCATCTCTCTAACTATCCTGGTTCAAAAGTTGTATCGGAACATTTCACGTCGAAATACCTCGCCAAGTCCAGACCGGGGCGATAGGTAGTATCTGACACCGTCCGCTCGGGACTGACATCGACTTGGACTCGGGCTAATGATGGGGAGGCGTTTAAGGACGTGAACATTTTTCCTTATAAAAATTAAAGTCGACAATGAATATTGATTCTGATTACTGATTTACGCTTTAAAAACACATTAGAAGGCAACCAAATCAAATTTGAGGAAATTCCAAAATCAGAAAATTTTTTTTCAAAAAAAAAAAAATCCGAAAAATATTTTTCGATTCTGATTACTGATTTACTCTTTTAGAACACATTAGAAGGCAACGAAATCAAATTTGAGTGAAATCCAAAATCAGAAAATATTTTTCGAAAAAAAAAAAAAATTCGAGAACACCTCGGTCATGGCAAGTTATTTTCCACAATCCATTCCCCAATCAACGTACATCCCAGAAAAAATCATCTCTCTAACTATCCTGGTTCAAAAGTTGTATCGGAACATTTTCACGTCGAAAATATATCTCAGAGTCCAGACCGATGCAGAACGTAAACTCGATCATACCGATGCTTCACGTAATCTCGATCTTACCGATGCACAACGTAAACTAGATCACACCGATGCAGAACGTAAACTCGATCATACCGATGCACCACGTAAACTCAGGCAGACCGATGCAGAACGTGAACTCGATCTTACCGATGCACCACGTAATCTCGATCTTACCGATGCACCACGTAAACTCGGGCAGACCGATGCAGAACGTGAACTCGATCTTACCGATGCACCACGTAAACTAGGGCTGACCGATGCATCACGTAAACGACGATCGAGAGGCGCGAAAGGACGTGAACGTTTTTCATTATAAAAATTGAAATAAATGATAAATAATGATTCTGATTGTTGGTTATCATTTTTAATAAGCATTAGGAGGCAACCAAATGAAATTTGAGGAAATTCCGATAATAGAAAATTTTTTCGAAAAAAAAAAAAAATTCATGAAATCCTCGGTCATCGCAAAATATTTACCATATTCTGTTCGATAATCAACGTATATTTAAGAAGGAATCATATCTGTATCTATCTTGGTTCAAATTTTGTATCGGAACATTTTGACCAAAGTCCGAGCTTCGGCCGAAACAGACACCGCTGACCTGGCCTATCGATCGACCGAGAGTCGGGGATAGAGCGTAAGTGTTGTCTGGAGGGGAACCCTGTGCTCTCCTGACATATATAGGGAAGGTGGTCGCGTTGGGCGATGCAGAACGTTTGGATCGGGAATTATATTTTTGGTTCAGCTATTGGAATATGGTTTATTGTTGGTATATATTGGCGAAATAACGTTCTTACTGACTGGGGATATTCATAAAAATGAGTCCGGAGATTTTCAGATCGAAGTCCGAGTGATCCGACTTGGAAGGCGTGTTGGGTGGGTCGAGATGGCTTAGATAGATCAGACGAGGCGGGCTAAGTGTTGACGTCATGCATCGGTCCATTTTCAGATTGAGTCCGAGTAATCCGACTTTGAAAGAGTGTTGGGTGCGTCGAGACTGTTTAGATAGATCGGACGAGGCGGACTAGGTGTTAACGACATGCATCGGTATATTTTCTGATCGGAGTCCGAAGAAATCGGCCCTAGTAGGCGCAGCGGACGGTCGAGACGGCCTCGGTGGGTCGGATCGATCGGGAAAAGTTTGCTAAATCGTGTCTGGAGGGGAACCTTGGGTTCTCCTGACATATATAGGGGATAAGGTTTGGGTGAACGATTCTTCACGTAAAAGTTGAGTAATTTATTTTTCGATAAGCTTTTGGATATTGATGAGAAGTATATGTATATCTTCGATTAAAAGAATTCTTACCGTCTCCATGTATATTATATTAGATATATAAGAAATAGTTAACGTGATGCATCGGCCGATTTCCGGATCGGAGTTCGAGAGATGCGACTTTCGATGCGCGATGGGTGGTTCGAGACGGCCTAGATCGATCGGACGAGGCGGACTAGGTGTTAACGACATGCATCGGCGGATTTTCTGATCGGAGTCCGAAGAAATCAGCTCTAGTAGGCGCGGCGAACGGTCGAAACGGCCTCGATCGATCGGACGAGGCGGACTAGGTGTTAACGACATGCATCGGCGGATTTTCTGATCGGAGTCCGAAGAAATCAGCTCTAGTAGGCGCGGCGAACGGTCGAAACGGCCTCGGTGGGTCGGATCGATCGGGAAAAGTTTGCTAAATCGTGTCTGGAGGGGAATCCGGGGTTCTCCTGACATATATAGAAGGGGTGGAGAATGGGTCCTGTCCTAGACTGTTTGGAGTTCTTTTTAGGATGATATTCAGTTGGTAAGTGGTAGACCCGAATCCGACCTCGGCGTTTGGGTACTGGCAAGGTGTGTTGGTTTCGGCTTTCGCATCTTGGGTCGCTTTCGTCAACCTCATGCAGCGAGGTCGCGGTCCGCTTCGTCTCTTTGTAGTCGAATGGCCTTTAAGCGACCAACCTTAAAATCGTGATCCTCTGCCCGTTGCGGGTTATGTTCACAAAAAATTTGCAACCACTCAATTCGTTCCGAGCGACAAATAT
>NC_059508.1:37786803-37789303 GCF_914767665.1 Harmonia axyridis
AGAACGATCGCAGATTATGTGAGCATTTGGTTAGACGATTATGACCGGAACCCTATATGGATGCGATCGTTTAGACCGATTATCCGGGTACCTAGAACGCACGTAGAGTTTTGTGGTTGGGCGAAGTTTCGTGATGTGCACGGAACGAGGAGCCGGCCGCTGGCTTTGCGTTCGTGTGGTTGGGCGAAGTTTCGTGATGTTTACGAGATGAGGAGCCGGCCGCCTATGTCGGCGTTTGTGGTTGGGCGAAGTTCCTTGACGGAACGAGGAGCCGGCTGCTTATGCTGACGTTCGTGGTTGGGCGAAGTCTTGTGATATCCTCGAAACGAGGAGCCGGCCGCACGTGTGTGCAGCCTTCGTTGTAGGTCCATGTTTAGAGATGCTCACGAAATGAGGAGCCGGCCGCTTATGTCGGCGTTTGTGGTTGGGCGAAGTTCCTTGATGGAACGAGGAGCCGGCTGCTTATGCTGACGTTCGTAGTTGGGCGAAGTCTCGTGATGTGCTCGGAATAAGGATTCGAAGCGCTTGGATTGCCGCGTTCGTGGCTGGGCGAAGTTTCGTGTTTGGCACGGAACGAGGAGCCGGCTGCAGGTTTTAAAGATTCTCGCCCGAAATCGATCAGTCGTTACCGTTGTCTACGGACTTCGGTAGGACGATCTATTCCAGGGACGAAGACGTCGACGTTGTGCGACGCCCGTTACATTAGCGTTTTTATGCTCTTTCGGGATTGTCTGCGACGTTTGTCTCCGTCCGAATTTTTTACGATAATTGTCACTAGATTAGTACGCAAACTAGTTGAACCGAAGATTTTGCGCCGATCGACTGACGTATTGACCCTTCAGTGGGTCGTCTCAGTCATTGGAATGTCATTCTCGAGGAGGTTCGCAGTTGGCGTCTCGTATTTCGAGGGAAAGTCCATTGCGACTAGTACCGAGAAATCGAACATAAAAGGTTACCCTGAACGGTGGATCACTTGGCTCGTGGGTCGATGAAGAACGCAGCTAATTGCGCGTCAACATGCGAACTGCAGGACACATGAACATCGACATTTCGAACGCACATTGCGGTCCTCGGACACTGTCCTCGGACCACTCCTGACTGAGGGTCGGTTCCATTACAAAGACTGCCCGGCCAGACGTTATGGCTTGACGAAGTGACGACGTAAAGGTCGTCTAACGTTGATCCTGTACCGAAGGTCATTTGGGCGAGTTGGACGGTTTGCCGCGTGACGATCAACGTTCTGTCGTTTCGACGCCTCGTGTGTTGGAATGATGAGGAGTTGTTTTCGTAACGCGCCGTCTTGAATTGCGAAAGCATATATTGTGGTGTCGTGGTATTGCTCGATCTGCGCCCATGACTGTAGACATGCGATCGTCGTGTCCGAGAAATCTGAACGACGTCCGATCGCTTTAATGTGCCAGTTGTCGCGCGTTGCGGATGAGCTTTCATGAGCGCACCCCCGAAACACCGAAGCACTTTGCTTGGATTCGCATGATCCGCCATACGGAGCAGGAGATAATAGACGCCTTTGAGTAGGCTAACTCCCTCGCGTAAGGTACGTGATTTTATGAGCCGCCAAAGGTTAGTTTCGGAACGTTTCGATGATTTGAACATACGACCTCAGGACAGGTGAGACTACCCGCTGAATTTAAGCATATTATTAAGCGGAGGAAAAGAAACTAACTAGGATTCCCTTAGTAGCGGCGAGCGAACAGGGATTAGCCCAGCACTGAATCCCGCGATCGTAACCGGTCGCCGGGAGATGTGGTGTTTGGAAGGATCCATTATCTGGCGAGTTCGCGGCGCGTTCAAGTCCATCTTGAATGGGGCCATCGCCCATAGAGGGTGCCAGGCCCGTAGCGACCGCTGCGGCTTGCTAGAGGATCTCTTCTTAGAGTCGGGTTGCTTGAGAGTGCAGCCCTAAGTGGGTGGTAAACTCCATCTAAGGCTAAATATAACCACGAGACCGATAGCGAACAAGTACCGTGAGGGAAAGTTGAAAAGAACTTTGAAGAGAGAGTTCAAGAGTACGTGAAACCGTTCAGGGGTAAACCTGAGAAACCCGAAAGGTCGAATGGGGAGATTCATTCGCGCCTGTTGTTGGGATTTACTGACTGTGGAAACGGCGACGTTCGCGTTGGCTGTTCCCTTCGGTTCATCTCCGGCTTCGGACGCGTGCACTTCTCCCCTAGTAGGTCGTCGCGATCCGTTGGGTGCTGTTCTACGGTCTCGAGTGTAGCCCGTGAGCTCGGATTTTCCGATGTTTACGGACACTGGGTTTCCGAACAGCTCGCTCGACGGTTTACTGATGGCGGGAGGCCGCGACTTAGTTCGCGTCCGGCCCGTGGCAAGTATGTGAATTGTGATGGCGATCGGACCTAGTGCCGATTCCGTCCGTTTGCGACTGTTCGCCGCGGTGTTCTTGGACAGACCTCTTGAAACGCCGATCAGCGACGCTATTGCTTTGGGTACTTTCAGGACCCGTCTTGAAACACGGACC
>NC_059508.1:37794303-37799303 GCF_914767665.1 Harmonia axyridis
GTTTCGTACGTCAATCAACATACATCCCAGAAAAAATCATCTCTCTAACTATCCTGGTTCAAAAGTTGTATCGGAACTTTTCACGTCGAAAAAGAACATAGGCGAAAAAGGACGTGAACATTATTCCTTATAAAAATCAAACCCGACCATGGATTTTGATTCTGATTGTTGATTATCGCTATTAGAACACATTAGGAGGCAACCAAATCAAATTTGAGAAAATTCCACAATCAGAAAATTTTTTTCGAAAAAAAAAAAAAAATTCGAGAACACCTCGGTCATGGCAAGTTATTTCCCACAATCCATTCCCCAATCAACGTACATCCCAGAAAAAATCATCTCTCTAACTATCCTAGTTCAAAAGTTGTATCGGAACATTTTCACGTCGAAAATATATCTCTAAGTCCAGACCGATGCACCACGTAATCTCGGGCAGACCGATGCACAACGTAAATGACGATCGGGACCGGGGCGATCGGTCGTATCTGACACCGCCGGCTCGGTTCTAACATCGTCAATGAGTCGGGGTTGTAAAAAAGGACGTGAACATTTTTCCTTATAAAAATCAAACCCGACCATGGATTTTGATTCTGATTGTTGATTATCGCTACTAGAACATATAAGGAGGCAACCAAATCAAATTTGAGAAAATTCCACGATCAGAAAATTTTTTTCGAAAAAAAAAAAAAATCGTAATCACCTCGGTCATGGCGAGTTATTTTCCGTATTTCATTCCACAATCAACGTACAACATAGAAGAAATCATCTCTCTAACTATCCTGGTTCAAAAGTTGTATCGGAACATTTCACGTCGTAATATCTCGCCAAGTCCAGACCTCGGCGATAGGTAGTATCTGACACCGTCCGCTCGGGACTGACATCGACTTGGACTCGGGCTGATGATGGGGAGGCGTTTAAGGACGTGAACATTTTTCCTTATAAAAATTAAAGTCGACAATGAATATTGATTCTGATTACTGATTTACGCTTTAAAAACACATTAGAAGGCAACCAAATCGAATTTGAGGAAATTCCACGATCAGAAAATTTTTTTCGAAAAAAAAAAAAATCCGAAAAATATTTTTCGATTCCGATTACTGATTTACTCTTTTAGAACACATTAGGAGGCAACCAAATCAAATTTGAGAAAATTCCACAATCAGAAAATTTTTTTCGAAAAAAAAAAAAATTCGAGGACACCTCGGTCATGGCAAGTTATTTCCCACAATCCATTCCCCGATCCACGTACATCCCAGAAAAAATCATCTCTCTAACTATCCTGGTTCAAAAGTTGTATCGGAACATTTTCACGTCGAAAATATATCTCTAAGTCCAAACCGATGCACCACGTAAACTAGGGCAGACCGATGCACCACGTAATATCGGGCAGACCGATGCAGAACGTAAACTCGATCATACCGATGCTTCACGTAATCTCGATCTTACCGATGCACCACGTAAACAAGGGCAGACCGATGCAGAACGTAAAGTAGATCTTACCGATGCACCACGTAATCTCGATCTTACCGATGCACCACGTAATCTCCATCTTACCGATGCACCACGTGAACTGGATCTTACCGATGCAGAACGTGAATTGGATCTTACCGATGCAGAACGTGAATTGGATCTTACCGATGCACCACGTAAACTCGATCATACCGATGCACCACGTAATCTCGGGCAGACCGATGCACAACGTAAATGACGATCGGGACCGGGGCGATCGGTCGTATCTGACACCGCCGGCTCGGTTCTAACATCGTCAATGAGTCGGGGTTGTAAAAAAGGACGTGAACATTTTTCCTTATAAAAATCAAACCCGACCATGGATTTTGATTCTGATTGTTGATTATCGCTACTAGAACATATAAGGAGGCAACCAAATCAAATTTGAGAAAATTCCACGATCAGAAAATTTTTTTCGAAAAAAAAAAAAAATCGTAATCACCTCGGTCATGGCGAGTTATTTTCCGTATTTCATTCCACAATCAACGTACAACATAGAAGAAATCATCTCTCTAACTATCCTGGTTCAAAAGTTGTATCGGAACATTTCACGTCGTAATATCTCGCCAAGTCCAGACCTCGGCGATAGGTAGTATCTGACACCGTCCGCTCGGGACTGACATCGACTTGGACTCGGGCTGATGATGGGGAGGCGTTTAAGGACGTGAACATTTTTCCTTATAAAAATTAAAGTCGACAATGAATATTGATTCTGATTACTGATTTACGCTTTAAAAACACATTAGAAGGCAACCAAATCGAATTTGAGGAAATTCCACGATCAGAAAATTTTTTTCGAAAAAAAAAAAAATCCGAAAAATATTTTTCGATTCCGATTACTGATTTACTCTTTTAGAACACATTAGGAGGCAACCAAATCAAATTTGAGAAAATTCCACAATCAGAAAATTTTTTTCGAAAAAAAAAAAAATTCGAGGACACCTCGGTCATGGCAAGTTATTTCCCACAATCCATTCCCCGATCCACGTACATCCCAGAAAAAATCATCTCTCTAACTATCCTGGTTCAAAAGTTGTATCGGAACATTTTCACGTCGAAAATATATCTCAGAGTCCAGACCGATGCAGAACGTAAACTCGATCATACCGATGCTTCACGTAATCTCGATCTTACCGATGCACAACGTAAACTAGATCACACCGATGCAGAACGTAAACTCGATCATACCGATGCACCACGTAAACTCAGGCAGACCGATGCAGAACGTGAACTCGATCTTACCGATGCACCACGTAATCTCGATCTTACCGATGCACCACGTAAACTCGGGCAGACCGATGCAGAACGTGAACTCGATCTTACCGATGCACCACGTAAACTAGGGCTGACCGATGCATCACGTAAACGACGATCGAGAGGCGCGAAAGGACGTGAACGTTTTTCATTATAAAAATTGAAATAAATGATAAATAATGATTCTGATTGTTGGTTATCATTTTTAATAAGCATTAGGAGGCAACCAAATGAAATTTGAGGAAATTCCGATAATAGAAAATTTTTTTCGAAAAAAAAAAAAAATTCATGAAATCCTCGGTCATCGCAAAATATTTACCATATTCTGTTCGATAATCAACGTATATTTAAGAAGGAATCATATCTGTATCTATCTTGGTTCAAATTTTGTATCGGAACATTTTGACCAAAGTCCGAGCTTCGGCCGAAACAGACACCGCTGACCTGGCCTATCGATCGACCGAGAGTCGGGGATAGAGCGTAAGTGTTGTCTGGAGGGGAACCCTGTGCTCTCCTGACATATATAGGGAAGGTGGTCGCGTTGGGCGATGCAGAACGTTTGGATCGGGAATTATATTTTTGGTTCAGCTATTGGAATATGGTTTATTGTTGGTATATATTGGCGAAATAACGTTCTTACTGACTGGGGATATTCATAAAAATGAGTCCGGAGATTTTCAGATCGAAGTCCGAGTGATCCGACTTGGAAGGCGTGTTGGGTGGGTCGAGATGGCTTAGATAGATCAGACGAGGCGGGCTAAGTGTTGACGTCATGCATCGGTCCATTTTCAGATTGAGTCCGAGTAATCCGACTTTGAAAGAGTGTTGGGTGCGTCGAGACTGTTTAGATAGATCGGACGAGGCGGACTAGGTGTTAACGACATGCATCGGTATATTTTCTGATCGGAGTCCGAAGAAATCGGCCCTAGTAGGCGCAGCGGACGGTCGAGACGGCCTCGGTGGGTCGGATCGATCGGGAAAAGTTTGCTAAATCGTGTCTGGAGGGGAACCTTGGGTTCTCCTGACATATATAGGGGATAAGGTTTGGGTGAACGATTCTTCACGTAAAAGTTGAGTAATTTATTTTTCGATAAGCTTTTGGATATTGATGAGAAGTATATGTATATCTTCGATTAAAAGAATTCTTACCGTCTCCATGTATATTATATTAGATATATAAGAAATAGTTAACGTGATGCATCGGCCGATTTCCGGATCGGAGTTCGAGAGATGCGACTTTCGATGCGCGATGGGTGGTTCGAGACGGCCTAGATCGATCGGACGAGGCGGACTAGGTGTTAACGACATGCATCGGCGGATTTTCTGATCGGAGTCCGAAGAAATCAGCTCTAGTAGGCGCGGCGAACGGTCGAAACGGCCTCGATCGATCGGACGAGGCGGACTAGGTGTTAACGACATGCATCGGCGGATTTTCTGATCGGAGTCCGAAGAAATCAGCTCTAGTAGGCGCGGCGAACGGTCGAAACGGCCTCGGTGGGTCGGATCGATCGGGAAAAGTTTGCTAAATCGTGTCTGGAGGGGAATCCGGGGTTCTCCTGACATATATAGAAGGGGTGGAGAATGGGTCCTGTCCTAGACTGTTTGGAGTTCTTTTTAGGATGATATTCAGTTGGTAAGTGGTAGACCCGAATCCGACCTCGGCGTTTGGGTACTGGCAAGGTGTGTTGGTTTCGGCTTTCGCATCTTGGGTCGCTTTCGTCAACCTCATGCAGCGAGGTCGCGGTCCGCTTCGTCTCTTTGTAGTCGAATGGCCTTTAAGCGACCAACCTTAAAATCGTGATCCTCTGCCCGTTGCGGGTTATGTTCACAAAAAATTTGCAACCACTCAATTCGTTCCGAGCGACAAATATTGTTGAATCTCGAATCACCGTGTCGTTATATTCACATGTATAGCGAAGGGTCGAGATGGAATGTGTATAAGAAATTAGTTGATAGCCGGGGGTTCGTATTATATATGGACGCCTTGGCGAGGGATTGTTTCTAGAAACTTTCTCATTTTTGATCGGTGTTTTGTCCGAGATGATGATGATGTATATATAGCTTGAGTCTCATGCTGACTGGGGGCTGTTACGTCGTTTCGTCGAGGACTTGCACTTACTGATGTGCGGCGCTAGTCGAAGTCAATCGACATGGCTAGTGCCACATGACGAGAGGCGAACGGGTTTGGCCATACCGGCAATCTCGTGGACCGATCGTATAAGCACGCAGTTCCCTGG
>NC_059508.1:37802463-37814963 GCF_914767665.1 Harmonia axyridis
GTACCCAAACGCCGAGGTCGGATTCGGGTCTACCACTTACCAACTGAATATCATCCTAAAAAGAACTCCAAACAGTCTAGGACAGGACCCATTCTCCACCCCTTCTATATATGTCAGGAGAACCCCGGATTCCCCTCCAGACACGATTTAGCAAACTTTTCCCGATCGATCCGACCCACCGAGGCCGTTTCGACCGTTCGCCGCGCCTACTAGAGCTGATTTCTTCGGACTCCGATCAGAAAATCCGCCGATGCATGTCGTTAACACCTAGTCCGCCTCGTCCGATCGATCGAGGCCGTTTCGACCGTTCGCCGCGCCTACTAGAGCTGATTTCTTCGGACTCCGATCAGAAAATCCGCCGATGCATGTCGTTAACACCTAGTCCGCCTCGTCCGATCGATCTAGGCCGTCTCGAACCACCCATCGCGCATCGAAAGTCGCATCTCTCGAACTCCGATCCGGAAATCGGCCGATGCATCACGTTAACTATTTCTTATATATCTAATATAATATACATGGAGACGGTAAGAATTCTTTTAATCGAAGATATACATATACTTCTCATCAATATCCAAAAGCTTATCGAAAAATAAATTACTCAACTTTTACGTGAAGAATCGTTCACCCAAACCTTATCCCCTATATATGTCAGGAGAACCCAAGGTTCCCCTCCAGACACGATTTAGCAAACTTTTCCCGATCGATCCGACCCACCGAGGCCGTCTCGACCGTCCGCTGCGCCTACTAGGGCCGATTTCTTCGGACTCCGATCAGAAAATATACCGATGCATGTCGTTAACACCTAGTCCGCCTCGTCCGATCTATCTAAACAGTCTCGACGCACCCAACACTCTTTCAAAGTCGGATTACTCGGACTCAATCTGAAAATGGACCGATGCATGACGTCAACACTTAGCCCGCCTCGTCTGATCTATCTAAGCCATCTCGACCCACCCAACACGCCTTCCAAGTCGGATCACTCGGACTTCGATCTGAAAATCTCCGGACTCATTTTTATGAATATCCCCAGTCAGTAAGAACGTTATTTCGCCAATATATACCAACAATAAACCATATTCCAATAGCTGAACCAAAAATATAATTCCCGATCCAAACGTTCTGCATCGCCCAACGCGACCACCTTCCCTATATATGTCAGGAGAGCACAGGGTTCCCCTCCAGACAACACTTACGCTCTATCCCCGACTCTCGGTCGATCGATAGGCCAGGTCAGCGGTGTCTGTTTCGGCCGAAGCTCGGACTTTGGTCAAAATGTTCCGATACAAAATTTGAACCAAGATAGATACAGATATGATTCCTTCTTAAATATACGTTGATTATCGAACAGAATATGGTAAATATTTTGCGATGACCGAGGATTTCATGAATTTTTTTTTTTTTTCGAAAAAATTTTCTATTATCGGAATTTCCTCAAATTTCATTTGGTTGCCTCCTAATGCTTATTAAAAATGATAACCAACAATCAGAATCATTATTTATCATTTATTTCAATTTTTATAATGAAAAACGTTCACGTCCTTTCGCGCCTCTCGATCGTCGTTTACGTGATGCATCGGTCAGCCCTAGTTTACGTGGTGCATCGGTAAGATCGAGTTCACGTTCTGCATCGGTCTGCCCGAGTTTACGTGGTGCATCGGTAAGATCGAGATTACGTGGTGCATCGGTAAGATCGAGTTCACGTTCTGCATCGGTCTGCCTGAGTTTACGTGGTGCATCGGTATGATCGAGTTTACGTTCTGCATCGGTGTGATCTAGTTTACGTTGTGCATCGGTAAGATCGAGATTACGTGAAGCATCGGTATGATCGAGTTTACGTTCTGCATCGGTCTGGACTCTGAGATATATTTTCGACGTGAAAATGTTCCGATACAACTTTTGAACCAGGATAGTTAGAGAGATGATTTTTTCTGGGATGTACGTTGATTGGGGAATGGATTGTGGAAAATAACTTGCCATGACCGAGGTGTTCTCGAATTTTTTTTTTTTTTCGAAAAATATTTTCTGATTTTGGATTTTACTCAAATTTGATTTCGTTGCCTTCTAATGTGTTCTAAAAGAGTAAATCAGTAATCAGAATCGAAAAATATTTTTCGGATTTTTTTTTTTTTGAAAAAAAATTTTCTGATTTTGGAATTTCCTCAAATTTGATTTGGTTGCCTTCTAATGTGTTTTTAAAGCGTAAATCAGTAATCAGAATCAATATTCATTGTCGACTTTAATTTTTATAAGGAAAAATGTTCACGTCCTTAAACGCCTCCCCATCATTAGCCCGAGTCCAAGTCGATGTCAGTCCCGAGCGGACGGTGTCAGATACTACCTATCGCCCCGGTCTGGACTTGGCGAGGTATTTCGACGTGAAATGTTCCGATACAACTTTTGAACCAGGATAGTTAGAGAGATGATTTCTTCTATGTTGTACGTTGATTGTGGAATGGATTGTGGGAAATAACTTGCCATGACCCAGGTGTTCTTGAATTTTTTTTTTTTTCGAAAAAAATTTTCTGATCTTGAAATTTCCTCAAATCTGATTGCGTTGCCTTCTAATGTGTACTAAAAGAGTAAATCAGTAATCAGAATCAATATTCATTGTCGACTTTAATTTTTATAAGGAAAAATGTTCACGTCCTTAAACGCCTCTCCATCGTTACCCCGACTCCAAGACGATGTTAGACCGGAGCGGACGGTGTCAAATGCGACCGATCTCCCCGGTCTGGACTTAGCGAGATATTCCGACGTGAAATGTTCCGATACAAAAATTTAACTGTGATAGTTAGAGAGATGGTTCCTTTTGTGATGTACGTTGATTGTGTAATAGAATATGGAAATAAACTTGAGATGACCGAGGTCTTCTGGGATTTTTTTTTTTTTTCGAAAAATATTTTTCGATTTCGGAAATCCCTCAAATTTCATTGAGATATGTCCTAATGTGTTCTTAAAGCTTAAATCAACAATCAGAATTAATATCCAAAAGTTATTTCATTTTTTATAAGGAAAAACGTTCACGTCCTTTCCGCTCCCAAAAAGTGAGATATCATAGAAAATATCGCTATATTTGTTGTTTACGGCCATACCACGCTGAAATTGCCAGTTCTCGTCAGAACACTGAAGCCAAGCAGCGTCGGGCGCGGTTAGTACTTGGATGGGTGACCGCTTGGGAACACCGCGTGCTGTAAGCTTTTTTTTTACGTTCTGCATCGGTCTGCCGAGATAACGTGGTGCATCGGTATGATCGAGTTTACGTTCTGCATCGGTAAGATCGAGATTACGTGATGCATCGGTAAGATTGAGATTACGTGGTGCATCGGTAAGATCGAGTTTACGTGGTGCATCGGTAAGATCCAATTCACGTTCTGCATCGGTAAGATCCAGTTCACGTGGTGCATCGGTAAGATCGAGATTACGTGGTGCATCGGTAAGATCGAGTTTACGTGGTGCATCGGTAAGATCCAATTCACGTTCTGCATCGGTAAGATCCAGTTCACGTGGTGCATCGGTAAGATTGAGATTACGTGGTGCATCGGTAAGATCGAGTTTACGTGGTGCATCGGTAAGATCCAATTCACGTTCTGCATCGGTAAGATCCAGTTCACGTGGTGCATCGGTAAGATTGAGATTACGTGGTGCATCGGTAAGATCGAGTTTACGTGGTGCATCGGTAAGATCCAATTCACGTTCTGCATCGGTAAGATCCAGTTCACGTGGTGCATCGGTAAGATCGAGATTACGTGGTGCATCGGTAAGATCGAGTTTACGTGGTGCATCGGTAAGATCCAATTCACGTTCTGCATCGGTAAGATCCAGTTCACGTGGTGCATCGGTAAGATTGAGATTACGTGGTGCATCGGTAAGATCCAGTTCACGTGGTGCATCGGTAAGATGGAGATTACGTGGTGCATCGGTAAGATCGAGATTACGTGGTGCATCGGTAAGATCTACTTTACGTTCTGCATCGGTCTGCCCTTGTTTACGTGGTGCATCGGTAAGATCGAGATTACGTGAAGCATCGGTATGATCGAGTTTACGTTCTGCATCGGTCTGCCCGATATTACGTGGTGCATCGGTCTGCCCTAGTTTACGTGGTGCATCGGTTTGGACTTAGAGATATATTTTCGACGTGAAAATGTTCCGATACAACTTTTGAACCAGGATAGTTAGAGAGATGATTTTTTCTGGGATGTACGTGGATCGGGGAATGGATTGTGGGAAATAACTTGCCATGACCGAGGTGTCCTCGAATTTTTTTTTTTTTCGAAAAAAATTTTCTGATTGTGGAATTTTCTCAAATTTGATTTGGTTGCCTCCTAATGTGTTCTAAAAGAGTAAATCAGTAATCGGAATCGAAAAATATTTTTCGGATTTTTTTTTTTTTCGAAAAAAATTTTCTGATCGTGGAATTTCCTCAAATTCGATTTGGTTGCCTTCTAATGTGTTTTTAAAGCGTAAATCAGTAATCAGAATCAATATTCATTGTCGACTTTAATTTTTATAAGGAAAAATGTTCACGTCCTTAAACGCCTCCCCATCATCAGCCCGAGTCCAAGTCGATGTCAGTCCCGAGCGGACGGTGTCAGATACTACCTATCGCCGAGGTCTGGACTTGGCGAGATATTACGACGTGAAATGTTCCGATACAACTTTTGAACCAGGATAGTTAGAGAGATGATTTCTTCTATGTTGTACGTTGATTGTGGAATGAAATACGGAAAATAACTCGCCATGACCGAGGTGATTACGATTTTTTTTTTTTTTCGAAAAAAATTTTCTGATCGTGGAATTTTCTCAAATTTGATTTGGTTGCCTCCTTATATGTTCTAGTAGCGATAATCAACAATCAGAATCAAAATCCATGGTCGGGTTTGATTTTTATAAGGAAAAATGTTCACGTCCTTTTTTACAACCCCGACTCATTGACGATGTTAGAACCGAGCCGGCGGTGTCAGATACGACCGATCGCCCCGGTCCCGATCGTCATTTACGTTGTGCATCGGTCTGCCCGAGATTACGTGGTGCATCGGTATGATCGAGTTTACGTGGTGCATCGGTAAGATCCAATTCACGTTCTGCATCGGTAAGATCCAATTCACGTTCTGCATCGGTAAGATCCAGTTCACGTGGTGCATCGGTAAGATGGAGATTACGTGGTGCATCGGTAAGATCGAGATTACGTGGTGCATCGGTAAGATCTACTTTACGTTCTGCATCGGTCTGCCCTTGTTTACGTGGTGCATCGGTAAGATCGAGATTACGTGAAGCATCGGTATGATCGAGTTTACGTTCTGCATCGGTCTGCCCGATATTACGTGGTGCATCGGTCTGCCCTAGTTTACGTGGTGCATCGGTTTGGACTTAGAGATATATTTTCGACGTGAAAATGTTCCGATACAACTTTTGAACCAGGATAGTTAGAGAGATGATTTTTTCTGGGATGTACGTGGATCGGGGAATGGATTGTGGGAAATAACTTGCCATGACCGAGGTGTCCTCGAATTTTTTTTTTTTTCGAAAAAAATTTTCTGATTGTGGAATTTTCTCAAATTTGATTTGGTTGCCTCCTAATGTGTTCTAAAAGAGTAAATCAGTAATCGGAATCGAAAAATATTTTTCGGATTTTTTTTTTTTTCGAAAAAAATTTTCTGATCGTGGAATTTCCTCAAATTCGATTTGGTTGCCTTCTAATGTGTTTTTAAAGCGTAAATCAGTAATCAGAATCAATATTCATTGTCGACTTTAATTTTTATAAGGAAAAATGTTCACGTCCTTAAACGCCTCCCCATCATCAGCCCGAGTCCAAGTCGATGTCAGTCCCGAGCGGACGGTGTCAGATACTACCTATCGCCGAGGTCTGGACTTGGCGAGATATTACGACGTGAAATGTTCCGATACAACTTTTGAACCAGGATAGTTAGAGAGATGATTTCTTCTATGTTGTACGTTGATTGTGGAATGAAATACGTAAAATAACTCGCCATGACCGAGGTGATTACGATTTTTTTTTTTTTTCGAAAAAAATTTTCTGATCGTGGAATTTTCTCAAATTTGATTTGGTTGCCTCCTTATATGTTCTAGTAGCGATAATCAACAATCAGAATCAAAATCCATGGTCGGGTTTGATTTTTATAAGGAAAAATGTTCACGTCCTTTTTTACAACCCCGACTCATTGACGATGTTAGAACCGAGCCGGCGGTGTCAGATACGACCGATCGCCCCGGTCCCGATCGTCATTTACGTTGTGCATCGGTCTGCCCGAGATTACGTGGTGCATCGGTATGATCGAGTTTACGTGGTGCATCGGTAAGATCCAATTCACGTTCTGCATCGGTAAGATCCAATTCACGTTCTGCATCGGTAAGATCCAGTTCACGTGGTGCATCGGTAAGATGGAGATTACGTGGTGCATCGGTAAGATCGAGATTACGTGGTGCATCGGTAAGATCTACTTTACGTTCTGCATCGGTCTGCCCTTGTTTACGTGGTGCATCGGTAAGATCGAGATTACGTGAAGCATCGGTATGATCGAGTTTACGTTCTGCATCGGTCTGCCCGATATTACGTGGTGCATCGGTCTGCCCTAGTTTACGTGGTGCATCGGTTTGGACTTAGAGATATATTTTCGACGTGAAAATGTTCCGATACAACTTTTGAACCAGGATAGTTAGAGAGATGATTTTTTCTGGGATGTACGTGGATCGGGGAATGGATTGTGGGAAATAACTTGCCATGACCGAGGTGTCCTCGAATTTTTTTTTTTTTCGAAAAAAATTTTCTGATTGTGGAATTTTCTCAAATTTGATTTGGTTGCCTCCTAATGTGTTCTAAAAGAGTAAATCAGTAATCGGAATCGAAAAATATTTTTCGGATTTTTTTTTTTTTCGAAAAAAATTTTCTGATCGTGGAATTTCCTCAAATTCGATTTGGTTGCCTTCTAATGTGTTTTTAAAGCGTAAATCAGTAATCAGAATCAATATTCATTGTCGACTTTAATTTTTATAAGGAAAAATGTTCACGTCCTTAAACGCCTCCCCATCATCAGCCCGAGTCCAAGTCGATGTCAGTCCCGAGCGGACGGTGTCAGATACTACCTATCGCCGAGGTCTGGACTTGGCGAGATATTACGACGTGAAATGTTCCGATACAACTTTTGAACCAGGATAGTTAGAGAGATGATTTCTTCTATGTTGTACGTTGATTGTGGAATGAAATACGGAAAATAACTCGCCATGACCGAGGTGATTACGATTTTTTTTTTTTTTCGAAAAAAATTTTCTGATCGTGGAATTTTCTCAAATTTGATTTGGTTGCCTCCTTATATGTTCTAGTAGCGATAATCAACAATCAGAATCAAAATCCATGGTCGGGTTTGATTTTTATAAGGAAAAATGTTCACGTCCTTTTTTACAACCCCGACTCATTGACGATGTTAGAACCGAGCCGGCGGTGTCAGATACGACCGATCGCCCCGGTCCCGATCGTCATTTACGTTGTGCATCGGTCTGCCCGAGATTACGTGGTGCATCGGTATGATCGAGTTTACGTGGTGCATCGGTAAGATCCAATTCACGTTCTGCATCGGTAAGATCCAATTCACGTTCTGCATCGGTAAGATCCAGTTCACGTGGTGCATCGGTAAGATGGAGATTACGTGGTGCATCGGTAAGATCGAGATTACGTGGTGCATCGGTAAGATCTACTTTACGTTCTGCATCGGTCTGCCCTTGTTTACGTGGTGCATCGGTAAGATCGAGATTACGTGAAGCATCGGTATGATCGAGTTTACGTTCTGCATCGGTCTGCCCGATATTACGTGGTGCATCGGTCTGCCCTAGTTTACGTGGTGCATCGGTTTGGACTTAGAGATATATTTTCGACGTGAAAATGTTCCGATACAACTTTTGAACCAGGATAGTTAGAGAGATGATTTTTTCTGGGATGTACGTGGATCGGGGAATGGATTGTGGGAAATAACTTGCCATGACCGAGGTGTCCTCGAATTTTTTTTTTTTTCGAAAAAAATTTTCTGATTGTGGAATTTTCTCAAATTTGATTTGGTTGCCTCCTAATGTGTTCTAAAAGAGTAAATCAGTAATCGGAATCGAAAAATATTTTTCGGATTTTTTTTTTTTTCGAAAAAAATTTTCTGATCGTGGAATTTCCTCAAATTCGATTTGGTTGCCTTCTAATGTGTTTTTAAAGCGTAAATCAGTAATCAGAATCAATATTCATTGTCGACTTTAATTTTTATAAGGAAAAATGTTCACGTCCTTAAACGCCTCCCCATCATCAGCCCGAGTCCAAGTCGATGTCAGTCCCGAGCGGACGGTGTCAGATACTACCTATCGCCGAGGTCTGGACTTGGCGAGATATTACGACGTGAAATGTTCCGATACAACTTTTGAACCAGGATAGTTAGAGAGATGATTTCTTCTATGTTGTACGTTGATTGTGGAATGAAATACGGAAAATAACTCGCCATGACCGAGGTGATTACGATTTTTTTTTTTTTTCGAAAAAAATTTTCTGATCGTGGAATTTTCTCAAATTTGATTTGGTTGCCTCCTTATATGTTCTAGTAGCGATAATCAACAATCAGAATCAAAATCCATGGTCGGGTTTGATTTTTATAAGGAAAAATGTTCACGTCCTTTTTTACAACCCCGACTCATTGACGATGTTAGAACCGAGCCGGCGGTGTCAGATACGACCGATCGCCCCGGTCCCGATCGTCATTTACGTTGTGCATCGGTCTGCCCGAGATTACGTGGTGCATCGGTATGATCGAGTTTACGTGGTGCATCGGTAAGATCCAATTCACGTTCTGCATCGGTAAGATCCAATTCACGTTCTGCATCGGTAAGATCCAGTTCACGTGGTGCATCGGTAAGATGGAGATTACGTGGTGCATCGGTAAGATCGAGATTACGTGGTGCATCGGTAAGATCTACTTTACGTTCTGCATCGGTCTGCCCTTGTTTACGTGGTGCATCGGTAAGATCGAGATTACGTGAAGCATCGGTATGATCGAGTTTACGTTCTGCATCGGTCTGCCCGATATTACGTGGTGCATCGGTCTGCCCTAGTTTACGTGGTGCATCGGTTTGGACTTAGAGATATATTTTCGACGTGAAAATGTTCCGATACAACTTTTGAACCAGGATAGTTAGAGAGATGATTTTTTCTGGGATGTACGTGGATCGGGGAATGGATTGTGGGAAATAACTTGCCATGACCGAGGTGTCCTCGAATTTTTTTTTTTTTCGAAAAAAATTTTCTGATTGTGGAATTTTCTCAAATTTGATTTGGTTGCCTCCTAATGTGTTCTAAAAGAGTAAATCAGTAATCGGAATCGAAAAATATTTTTCGGATTTTTTTTTTTTTCGAAAAAAATTTTCTGATCGTGGAATTTCCTCAAATTCGATTTGGTTGCCTTCTAATGTGTTTTTAAAGCGTAAATCAGTAATCAGAATCAATATTCATTGTCGACTTTAATTTTTATAAGGAAAAATGTTCACGTCCTTAAACGCCTCCCCATCATCAGCCCGAGTCCAAGTCGATGTCAGTCCCGAGCGGACGGTGTCAGATACTACCTATCGCCGAGGTCTGGACTTGGCGAGATATTACGACGTGAAATGTTCCGATACAACTTTTGAACCAGGATAGTTAGAGAGATGATTTCTTCTATGTTGTACGTTGATTGTGGAATGAAATACGGAAAATAACTCGCCATGACCGAGGTGATTACGATTTTTTTTTTTTTTCGAAAAAAATTTTCTGATCGTGGAATTTTCTCAAATTTGATTTGGTTGCCTCCTTATATGTTCTAGTAGCGATAATCAACAATCAGAATCAAAATCCATGGTCGGGTTTGATTTTTATAAGGAAAAATGTTCACGTCCTTTTTTACAACCCCGACTCATTGACGATGTTAGAACCGAGCCGGCGGTGTCAGATACGACCGATCGCCCCGGTCCCGATCGTCATTTACGTTGTGCATCGGTCTGCCCGAGATTACGTGGTGCATCGGTATGATCGAGTTTACGTGGTGCATCGGTAAGATCCAATTCACGTTCTGCATCGGTAAGATCCAATTCACGTTCTGCATCGGTAAGATCCAGTTCACGTGGTGCATCGGTAAGATGGAGATTACGTGGTGCATCGGTAAGATCGAGATTACGTGGTGCATCGGTAAGATCTACTTTACGTTCTGCATCGGTCTGCCCTTGTTTACGTGGTGCATCGGTAAGATCGAGATTACGTGAAGCATCGGTATGATCGAGTTTACGTTCTGCATCGGTCTGCCCGATATTACGTGGTGCATCGGTCTGCCCTAGTTTACGTGGTGCATCGGTTTGGACTTAGAGATATATTTTCGACGTGAAAATGTTCCGATACAACTTTTGAACCAGGATAGTTAGAGAGATGATTTTTTCTGGGATGTACGTGGATCGGGGAATGGATTGTGGGAAATAACTTGCCATGACCGAGGTGTCCTCGAATTTTTTTTTTTTTCGAAAAAAATTTTCTGATTGTGGAATTTTCTCAAATTTGATTTGGTTGCCTCCTAATGTGTTCTAAAAGAGTAAATCAGTAATCGGAATCGAAAAATATTTTTCGGATTTTTTTTTTTTTCGAAAAAAATTTTCTGATCGTGGAATTTCCTCAAATTCGATTTGGTTGCCTTCTAATGTGTTTTTAAAGCGTAAATCAGTAATCAGAATCAATATTCATTGTCGACTTTAATTTTTATAAGGAAAAATGTTCACGTCCTTAAACGCCTCCCCATCATCAGCCCGAGTCCAAGTCGATGTCAGTCCCGAGCGGACGGTGTCAGATACTACCTATCGCCGAGGTCTGGACTTGGCGAGATATTACGACGTGAAATGTTCCGATACAACTTTTGAACCAGGATAGTTAGAGAGATGATTTCTTCTATGTTGTACGTTGATTGTGGAATGAAATACGGAAAATAACTCGCCATGACCGAGGTGATTACGATTTTTTTTTTTTTTCGAAAAAAATTTTCTGATCGTGGAATTTTCTCAAATTTGATTTGGTTGCCTCCTTATATGTTCTAGTAGCGATAATCAACAATCAGAATCAAAATCCATGGTCGGGTTTGATTTTTATAAGGAAAAATGTTCACGTCCTTTTTTACAACCCCGACTCATTGACGATGTTAGAACCGAGCCGGCGGTGTCAGATACGACCGATCGCCCCGGTCCCGATCGTCATTTACGTTGTGCATCGGTCTGCCCGAGATTACGTGGTGCATCGGTATGATCGAGTTTACGTGGTGCATCGGTAAGATCCAATTCACGTTCTGCATCGGTAAGATCCAATTCACGTTCTGCATCGGTAAGATCCAGTTCACGTGGTGCATCGGTAAGATGGAGATTACGTGGTGCATCGGTAAGATCGAGATTACGTGGTGCATCGGTAAGATCTACTTTACGTTCTGCATCGGTCTGCCCTTGTTTACGTGGTGCATCGGTAAGATCGAGATTACGTGAAGCATCGGTATGATCGAGTTTACGTTCTGCATCGGTCTGCCCGATATTACGTGGTGCATCGGTCTGCCCTAGTTTACGTGGTGCATCGGTTTGGACTTAGAGATATATTTTCGACGTGAAAATGTTCCGATACAACTTTTGAACCAGGATAGTTAGAGAGATGATTTTTTCTGGGATGTACGTGGATCGGGGAATGGATTGTGGGAAATAACTTGCCATGACCGAGGTGTCCTCGAATTTTTTTTTTTTTCGAAAAAAATTTTCTGATTGTGGAATTTTCTCAAATTTGATTTGGTTGCCTCCTAATGTGTTCTAAAAGAGTAAATCAGTAATCGGAATCGAAAAATATTTTTCGGATTTTTTTTTTTTTCGAAAAAAATTTTCTGATCGTGGAATTTCCTCAAATTCGATTTGGTTGCCTTCTAATGTGTTTTTAAAGCGTAAATCAGTAATCAGAATCAATATTCATTGTCGACTTTAATTTTTATAAGGAAAAATGTTCACGTCCTTAAACGCCTCCCCATCATCAGCCCGAGTCCAAGTCGATGTCAGTCCCGAGCGGACGGTGTCAGATACTACCTATCGCCGAGGTCTGGACTTGGCGAGATATTACGACGTGAAATGTTCCGATACAACTTTTGAACCAGGATAGTTAGAGAGATGATTTCTTCTATGTTGTACGTTGATTGTGGAATGAAATACGTAAAATAACTCGCCATGACCGAGGTGATTACGATTTTTTTTTTTTTTCGAAAAAAATTTTCTGATCGTGGAATTTTCTCAAATTTGATTTGGTTGCCTCCTTATATGTTCTAGTAGCGATAATCAACAATCAGAATCAAAATCCATGGTCGGGTTTGATTTTTATAAGGAAAAATGTTCACGTCCTTTTTTACAACCCCGACTCATTGACGATGTTAGAACCGAGCCGGCGGTGTCAGATACGACCGATCGCCCCGGTCCCGATCGTCATT
>NC_059508.1:37827463-37832787 GCF_914767665.1 Harmonia axyridis
TACCAACAATAAACCATATTCCAATAGCTGAACCAAAAATATAATTCCCGATCCAAACGTTCTGCATCGCCCAACGCGACCACCTTCCCTATATATGTCAGGAGAGCACAGGGTTCCCCTCCAGACAACACTTACGCTCTATCCCCGACTCTCGGTCGATCGATAGGCCAGGTCAGCGGTGTCTGTTTCGGCCGAAGCTCGGACTTTGGTCAAAATGTTCCGATACAAAATTTGAACCAAGATAGATACAGATATGATTCCTTCTTAAATATACGTTGATTATCGAACAGAATATGGTAAATATTTTGCGATGACCGAGGATTTCATGAATTTTTTTTTTTTTCGAAAAAATTTTCTGTTATCGGAATTTCCTCAAATTTCATTTGGTTGCCTACTAATGCATATTAAAAACGATAATCAACAATCAGAATCATTATTTATCATTTATTTCAATTTTTATAATGAAAAACGTTCACGTCCTTTCGCGCCTCTCGATCGTCGTTTACGTGATGCATCGGTCAGCCCTAGTTTACGTGGTGCATCGGTAAGATCGAGTTCACGTTCTGCATCGGTAAGATCCAGTTCACGTGGTGCATCGGTAAGATCGAGATTACGTGGTGCATCGGTAAGATCGAGTTTACGTGGTGCATCGGTAAGATCCAATTCACGTTCTGCATCGGTAAGATCCAGTTCACGTGGTGCATCGGTGAGATCGAGTTTACGTTCTGCATCGGTGTGATCTAGTTTACGTTGTGCATCGGTAAGATCGAGATTACGTGAAGCATCGGTATGATCGAGTTTACGTTCTGCATCGGTCTGGACTTAGAGATATATTTTCGACGTGAAAATGTTCCGATACAACTTTTGAACCAGGATAGTTAGAGAGATGATTTTTTCTGGGATGTACGTTGATTGGGGAATGGATTGTGGAAAATAACTTGCCATGACCGAGGTGTTCTCGAATTTTTTTTTTTTTTCGAAAAATATTTTCTGATTTTGGATTTTACTCAAATTTGATTTCGTTGCCTTCTAATGTGTTCTAAAAGAGTAAATCAGTAATCAGAATCGAAAAATATTTTTCGGATTTTTTTTTTTTTGAAAAAAAATTTTCTGATTTTGGAATTTCCTCAAATTTGATTTGGTTGCCTTCTAATGTGTTTTTAAAGCGTAAATCAGTAATCAGAATCAATATTCATTGTCGACTTTAATTTTTATAAGGAAAAATGTTCACGTCCTTAAACGCCTCCCCATCATTAGCCCGAGTCCAAGTCGATGTCAGTCCCGAGCGGACGGTGTCAGATACTACCTATCGCCCCGGTCTGGACTTGGCGAGGTATTTCGACGTGAAATGTTCCGATACAACTTTTGAACCAGGATAGTTAGAGAGATGATTTCTTCTATGTTGTACGTTGATTGTGGAATGGATTGTGGGAAATAACTTGCCATGACCCAGGTGTTCTTGAATTTTTTTTTTTTTTCGAAAAAAATTTTCTGATCTTGAAATTTCCTCAAATCTGATTGCGTTGCCTTCTAATGTGTTCTAAAAGAGTAAATCAGTAATCAGAATCAATATTCATTGTCGACTTTAATTTTTATAAGGAAAAATGTTCACGTCCTTAAACGCCTCTCCATCGTTACCCCCGACTCCAAGACGATGTTAGACCGGAGCGGACGGTGTCAGATGCGACCGATCTCCCCGGTCTGGACTTAGCGAGATATTCCGACGTGAAATGTTCCGATACAAAAATTTAACTGTGATAGTTAGAGAGATGGTTCCTTTTGTGATGTACGTTGATTGTGTAATAGAATATGGAAATAAACTTGAGATGACCGAGGTCTTCTGGGATTTTTTTTTTTTTTCGAAAAATATTTTTCGATTTCGGAAATCCCTCAAATTTCATTGAGATATGTCCTAATGTGTTCTTAAAGCTTAAATCAACAATCAGAATTAATATCCAAAAGTTATTTCATTTTTTATGAGGAAAAACGTTCACGTCCTTTCCGCTCCCAAAAAGTGAGATATCATAGAAAATATCGCAATATATGTTGTTTACGGCCATACCACGCTGAAATTGCCAGTTCTCGTCAGAACACTGAAGCCAAGCAGCGTCGGGCGCGGTTAGTACTTGGATGGGTGACCGCTTGGGAACACCGCGTGCTGTAAGCTTTTTTTTTACGTTCTGCATCGGTCTGCCGAGATAACGTGGTGCATCGGTATGATCGAGTTTACGTTCTGCATCGGTAAGATCGAGATTACGTGATGCATCGGTAAGATTGAGATTACGTGGTGCATCGGTAAGATCGAGATTACGTGGTGCATCGGTAAGATCGAGTTTACGTGGTGCATCGGTAAGATCCAATTCACGTTCTGCATCGGTAAGATCCAGTTCACGTGGTGCATCGGTGAGATTGAGATTACGTGGTGCATCGGTAAGATCGAGTTTACGTGGTGCATCGGTAAGATCCAATTCACGTTCTGCATCGGTAAGATCCAGTTCACGTGGTGCATCGGTAAGATTGAGATTACGTGGTGCATCGGTAAGATCGAGTTTACGTGGTGCATCGGTAAGATCGAGTTAACGTTCTGCATCGGTAAGATCCAGTTCACGTGGTGCATCGGTAAGATTGAGATTACGTGGTGCATCGGTAAGATCGAGTTTACGTGGTGCATCGGTAAGATCCAATTCACGTTCTGCATCGGTAAGATCCAGTTCACGTGGTGCATCGGTAAGATGGAGATTACGTGGTGCATCGGTAAGATCGAGATTACGTGGTGCATCGGTAAGATCTACTTTACGTTCTGCATCGGTCTGCCCTTGTTTACGTGGTGCATCGGTAAGATCGAGATTACGTGAAGCATCGGTATGATCGAGTTTACGTTCTGCATCGGTCTGCCCGATATTACGTGGTGCATCGGTTCAGCCCTAGTTTACGTTGTGCATCGGTCTGGACTTAGAGATATATTTTCGACGTGAAAATGTTCCGATACAACTTTTGAACCAGGATAGTTAGAGAGATGATTTTTTCTGTGATGTACGTCGATTGGGGAATGGATTGTGGAAAATAACTTGCCATGACCGAGGTGTCCTCGAATTTTTTTTTTTTTCGAAAAAAATTTTCTGATTGTGGAATTTTCTCAAATTTGATTTGGTTGCCTCCTAATGTGTTCTAAAAGAGTAAATCAGTAATAGGAATCGAAAAATATTTTTCGGATTTTTTTTTTTTTCGAAAAAAATTTTCTGATCGTGGAATTTCCTCAAATTCGATTTGGTTGCCTTCTAATGTGTTTTTAAAGCGTAAATCAGTAATCAGAATCAATATTCATTGTCGACTTTAATTTTTATAAGGAAAAATGTTCACGTCCTTAAACGCCTCCCCATCATCAGCCCGAGTCCAAGTCGATGTCAGTCCCGAGCGGACGGTGTCAGATACTACCTATCGCCGAGGTCTGGACTTGGCGAGATATACGACGTGAAATGTTCCGATACAACTTTTGAACCAGGATAGTTAGAGAGATGATTTCTTCTATGTTGTACGTTGATTGTGGAATGAAATACGGAAAATAACTCGCCATGACCGAGGTGATTACGATTTTTTTTTTTTTTTCGAAAAAAATTTTCTGATCGTGGAATTTTCTCAAATTTGATTTGGTTGCCTCCTTATATGTTCTAATAGCGATAATCAACAATCAGAATCAAAATCCATGATCGGGTTTGATTTTTATAAGGAAAAATGTTCACGTCCTTTTTTTCAACCCCGACTCATTGACGATGTTAGAACCGAGCCGGCGGTGTCAGATACGACCGATCGCCCCGGTCCCGATCGTCATTTACGTTGTGCATCGGTCTGCCCGAGATTACGTGGTGCATCGGTATGATCGAGTTTACGTGGTGCATCGGTAAGATCCAATTCACGTTCTGCATCGGTAAGATCCAGTTCACGTGGTGCATCGGTAAGATCGAGATTACGTGGTGCATCGGTAAGATCGAGTTTACGTGGTGCATCGGTAAGATCCAATTCACGTTCTGCATCGGTAAGATCCAGTTCACGTGGTGCATCGGTAAGATGGAGATTACGTGGTGCATCGGTAAGATCGAGATTACGTGGTGCATCGGTAAGATCTACTTTACGTTCTGCATCGGTCTGCCTTGTTTACGTGGTGCATCGGTAAGATCGAGATTACGTGAAGCATCGGTATGATCGAGTTTACGTTCTGCATCGGTCTGCCCGATATTACGTGGTGCATCGGTTCAGCCCTAGTTTACGTTGTGCATCGGTCTGGACTTAGAGATATATTTTCGACGTGAAAATGTTCCGATACAACTTTTGAACCAGGATAGTTAGAGAGATGATTTTTTCTGTGATGTACGTCGATTGGGGAATGGATTGTGGAAAATAACTTGCCATGACCGAGGTGTCCTCGAATTTTTTTTTTTTTCGAAAAAAATTTTCTGATTGTGGAATTTTCTCAAATTTGATTGGTTGCCTCCTAATGTGTTCTAAAAGAGTAAATCAGTAATAGGAATCGAAAAATATTTTTCGGATTTTTTTTTTTTTCGAAAAAAATTTTCTGATCGTGGAATTTCCTCAAATTCGATTTGGTTGCCTTCTAATGTGTTTTTAAAGCGTAAATCAGTAATCAGAATCAATATTCATTGTCGACTTTAATTTTTATAAGGAAAAAATGTTCACGTCCTTAAACGCCTCCCCATCATCAGCCCGAGTCCAAGTCGATGTCAGTCCCGAGCGGACGGTGTCAGATACTACCTATCGCCGAGGTCTGGACTTGGCGAGATATTACGACGTGAAATGTTCCGATACAACTTTTGAACCAGGATAGTTAGAGAGATGATTTCTTCTATGTTGTACGTTGATTGTGGAATGAAATACGGAAAATAACTCGCCATGACCGAGGTGATTACGATTTTTTTTTTTTTTTTCGAAAAAAATTTTCTGATCGTGGAATTTTCTCAAATTTGATTTGGTTGCCTCCTTATATGTTCTAATAGCGATAATCAACAATCAGAATCAAAATCCATGATCGGGTTTGATTTTTATAAGGAAAAATGTTCACGTCCTTTTTTTCAACCCCGACTCATTGACGATGTTAGAACCGAGCCGGCGGTGTCAGATACGACCGATCGCCCCGGTCCCGATCGTCATTTACGTTGTGCATCGGTCTGCCCGAGATTACGTGGTGCATCGGTATGATCGAGTTTACGTGGTGCATCGGTAAGATCCAATTCACGTTCTGCATCGGTAAGATCCAGTTCACGTGGTGCATCGGTAAGATGGAGATTACGTGGTGCATCGGTAAGATCGAG